>NC_084800.1:74991108-75294138 GCF_963169125.1 Humulus lupulus
ATTTAATATTATTTATTTATATTGATACCAATTTATCAATATTAATAAATTTACCCAAAGATTCTATTTTATTATCTAAATCTCATATCTCAGTAAATTTTCCAAAATTGACCTAGTCAACTTTTAAAAATCCTAATTGTTAATTAAATCAATTAATTGAGACATTCTAGATGATTTACTCAAATGTGATGCGGGGACCATGGATCCATGAAATCAAGCTCCAACAAGTTATCGTGAATTTATTTACGAATAATTTCACCACCTTATTAATTCCTCGTGACTCCACTATAGACTCGGAATTGAACTCTTGAATTCATAGAACGTATTTTCAAAACCATAAATACGTTATCCATTGTTATAACCATTACAATCAGTCAATCCTCTATCGATGACTTACTAACGAGCTAGGTGCAAATTACCGTTTTACCCCTCATCAGTATTTTATCCTTAACTCCTACTAAGTTCCTTATAAATGATATTTCCGTGAACTTAATCACAAAAATGAGATCTCAATCATTTAACCTTTTGAACAAAGCAATTAAGGAAATCATCTTTTCACTTCTCATACAGAATTTTTAGATTTCGTATCTATGAATAATACTCCCACTCAATTACACTAATAAATCTCCAAGATGTAAGTATGGGCTAGACCGTAGGGTAAGCTGGTAACGAACAAGTCAAAAGATTTAAATAATATAATTAGCAGAATATTATCACTCAGAATTAAGATCGACTTAATATATGGTCAACGTTGTGACATTGATTAGATTTGATAACAACAATACTTATTTATCAATCAATAATCAATATCGGTCCTAGTCCGATGTAACTAAATACATCCGATCTTATCTACTTGGTCGATGCCTTGGACAAGACATCACACCCTAAATGTGTAAGTAGATGACATCGTAGATTGCCTAATCAGTGAAAATCCAATGCACTGATCTAATCTTAGGACTCGTTCTTTTGAACATATAATTACAACTATAATCCACTGTGACCTAGTCACTATAATTGTAACTATCCATATGTTCGGGATTTTATAAATGTTTGTATTATTTCAATAATCATGTAATAAAACAAGCAAGCAACACGGTTGTCAAGCTAAATGATTTCTACTACTTTTATTGATAATATGAAATCGTGCTACATGTCCGACATGGTTTTATAAGGGCATAAAACCCAACAAACTCCCACTTGCCCTTTTAAAATAAATGGGACATGTTTCTCAAAACTATGCATTCTATATGCTTCACAATTATGTTTTCTAATTATATCTTTGTAAAGGGATATGAAATATGGCCTTACAATGCTATCTTCATCACCTTCACTTCACACCTTCCCCACACATCCTCGATAATGTGGTACTTTCTCTCTATATGCTTTGCTCTTTTGTAGCTTCGAGGTTCTTTCGAATTCGCTATTGCCTCATTACTGTCACTAGAAAAAATGAGTGGTTTATCCATTTTTGGAATAACACCGAGATTCGTATAGAACTTCCTTAGCCAGACTATTTCCTTAGCCGTCATAGACGCAGCTATGTACTCAGCCTCCAAAATGGATTCTAAAATGGCAGATAGCTTAACGCTTCTCCAAATCATAGCTCCACCCCCAAGAGTAAACACATTTTTCAGAAGTAGACTTCTTGTCTTCAACATCACTCTAAAATCTGAATATGTGCAACCTAACAGGTACAAAGATCCACCTGAAAAGACTAACATATATTCTCTAGTCCATCAAAGATACCGACTTCCATCTATTGTTTATTTCCAAGGTTTTACTGGCACTTGCTCACCACTCCCACTGCATAGAAGATCTTCGATCAACATAGCATGCATTAGACTTCTAATTTCAAATGCATAAGGAATTCATTACATCTTTTCTTTCTCTTGAGGAGTCTATGGAGACTGCTGCTTAGAAAAATAAATTCCATGTCAAGACACTAAACATCCTTTCTCAGAATTTGTTACAGAGTAATGACCAAGCACCTCACTAAAGTAGGTCGCTTGAGTTAGAGATAAAGTTCAGTTATTTATTTCCCTGATGTTCTGGATACCAAGAACACGACTTGCTACAACGAAATCTGAAATTTCATTTCTAGCCAGTTCTTTATGTTTGATAATTTCTTGACATTGTTTCCAATGAATAAGATATCATCTACATAAAGGATTCAAAACACCACAATGTCTTTTTCCCTAAGTTGTCAAACACAAGGGTCAACTACATTTTGTTCAAAAACTCAAATCTTAATGTTTCCATTTAACCTTAAGTTCCAGGAGCGCGAAGCTTGTTTAAGTCCATAGATTGACTTACTCAGCTTGCCGAATTTCTTGTCCAACTACTTTAAATCCTTCTGATTGATGCGTGTTAATTGTCTCATCAAGATAGCCATTAAAAATGCTTCTTTGATGTCCATTTGTCTTATCTCTTAATCAAGAGTTGTGGCTATGGATAAGAGTATACTAAATGAATTTTAACATGGCCACTGGAGAAAAAGTTTTCTCTAAGTCAAATTTCTCTCTCTGCCACGAGTCGAGCCTTTAATGTCTCGACCTTTCTATCAGCTCCTCTCTTCTTCTTATAGATCCTCTTGCACCCCATGGGCCTAAAGTCCAATGGCACATCTATAAGATCTCAGACAAATTAAGAGTACTTAGACTTTATTACCTGGTACTTGGCTTTGATTCAAAAATCCCTTTCAGACTTACCCATTGCCTATTTAAAGGCCAACGAATCATTGTTACTTGTGTCCCCAACCAACTTGTGGGTTTCACTATTCATATCATAGGTACCGGGTTTCGAGAAATCCTCCCACTATGACGAGGCATCGTAACTTTCTGACTTGGGTTGATGGTTTTTAAATGTACCTTGTTTTCATCGACTTGTGTTGGTAAGGATGGAACAATAGTTTATCGTTTTTCCATCTAATACTATTTTGCTATGAGACTTGAAATTCATTATGTAGTCGTTATCCAGAAAAGTAGCATTTGTAGAGCCAAACACTTTCTTGTCTACTGGACTATGAAACAGACCACCCTGAGTACCTTTAGAATAGCCATCAAATAAGCAAACCCTCAGCTCATTGTTCTAGCTTTCTACCTTTTTCCTCATGACAAAAACATGACACCACCAAATTCCATAATGACGTAAATCAAGTTCACGACCATTTCATAATTCTAGTGGTGTCTTGGAGACAACTTTTGAGATGGCACAACATTTAAAAAATATATCACATGCGGTCTAGGTAGTATGTCTCCAAAACAGATATGGGTAAGAAGTTGGTAGAGTTTAATAGCTTATCATAGAACACACATTTTCATAAACGTGCGATTCACACCGCTCATCAACACTATTCTGTTGCGGAGTCCTTGGGGCAGTTGTTTTAGACAAATACTCAAGTTCAATTAAATGATCTTGGTTCTGATTATCCAAATATCCTCCACCCCTATCAGATCGCAAGATCTTTAACGCTTAACCTAATTTGGTTTTAAAGCCATAGCAATGAATTCTTTAAACTTCTTAACAAATTCGCAGAATTCCTATGCTTTAGGTACTTACATGAGTCTCTAGAGCAATCGTCAATGAAGGTGACGAAATACTCATAACCACCCCTCGCTTGAACATTCATATGTCCCCAGACATTTGAACATACTAGCCCTAGTGGTTCTTTGGCCTTTTCTCCTATCACAGAGAATGGACACTTTGTCATTCTGCCCTCAAGACTAGATTCACAAACAGGTAGGTCACCCTACGTGAGTTCCCTCAAAGGCCCAGCCTTTGTTAGTCTTTGAATCCTATCATAACAAATATGACCAAAGCGAAAAATGCCAAATGTACGTCATTTCTAACGTTATTGACCTTTTGTCGTTTGACGGTCCTAGAATTAGCTGTCTTAAACAACTCATTATTTATAACATAGGGTTCGTTTAGTTGCAATAGGTATAGCCTGTTTTTCATACATCCACCCCACAATTCACATCCATTTAAAGAAATAGGATTTTATTACTTGTGAAAGTAACTACAAATTGTTGTTGATGTAATAAGAAAAACTTAAATTAAAATTTCCATTGAAAATCAGAATAAAATAAACATTGTCTTAAAATAATATATTTATTTCCAAAATTTATTCAAGCTTATCATTTTTCCTTGTTTGATATGAACAACCCTTGATGGATACCAAGTCGTGACCTTTTATCATTCATGGTTTTCCCAATGCTAAAAGTGTAAAAAGGTACATGCATGTTTAGTAGATTGTGATTCAGCGATCCAAAACCGAAGTATCATCCTCTAAAATCACATGCATCCAAGACAAATTTAATTATTTTGGGTTCCATATGCCTTGAGTTCCGGGCAATCTTGTTCCAATTCTCAGTCTCCTTGTAATTGGAAACACTCCCTTTTTTGTGTACTTATAATCAGGCCTTGCTCCAAGATGCTTTGCAGCATTTGGTGCCTTGCCAGTTGACTTCTTGTTCTTTTTGTATGAATTTCTTCCTCCCTTGCTCTTCGAAGAAGAAGCTCAAAGCAGCTTCTCCTTGAGCTTGTTTTGTAGTATTAGTATTCTTTCATTTGCTCGAACTGCCATCAACAATCCTCTTTGAAGGATTTGGTGATCGTTGCATGGGAAAAATAGGAATATCTTTGATTATCACGAACTCGATGTTGTCTAAAATCAACACCATGTTGATGTTGGACAAACATTTCGTGAGGTTCTCACCATAGAGTAACATTTTAGAGATCAGAGAGAGTATGAGGTGGGAAGCCTAGAGCTTCTATTATCTACTAAGTAGAAATCAACGCATTGCTTGACAAACATTTATTCATTAAATATTTTAGAAATAGCATAACATACAAAATGTTTTGAGATAAGCAAAATACTAAAACACTTATCTTCTATTTCTTAGGTACTTTAGCTAGCCATGAACCCATGTGTCCCGGTAGGCGAGAGTCACAAATATTCACGTAGTTAAATAGAGAAATATCTCAATTAATAAAACGTCATAGACTTTTATTAACTACCTATTCCATCCGATCAAAGTAACGAAAACTCATGTGTCCCGGTAGGCGAGAGTCACAAATATTTCTTACTTTATGAGTTTGACCCACAGTTTCAATTATTATAGACTTAATTCCTATAGTCACCGTAGGGATGAGTCTATAGAAGGTCCATCTATAACCATATATCCTAAGAAATTTAACCATGTTAAGAAGTCCAGTGAACACCTTCCGTAGGGAGACGAAATCAAAGCGCCATGAGGCCCCACTGAATTCTAATCTTGTTAAATCAACGGTGGAGATCGAATTAAAAAATTTTAAAACTCATTATAAAATATTTTAGTATTTTATTCTTTATGAAAAAATATCAACTTAGGTTTTCCAAATTATCAAAATAATCAATAAACCAACTAAGGTTCGCCAAATTATAAAAATAATCAACAAACCATAGTTTATAATCTTTTCATTAATTCTAAAATTACCATTGAAAATTAATCCAAAAATTAGAATTAATATGTTTCTAATCAATTATTAGGTCCAACTAAAAAGAATAACCTAATACAATTAAGTCCAACTTAGGTAAATGGGCCTTAACAATTCGAGCTTGCATGGAGGAGAGCTGGGTTCAGTATGTCGGACCCATTATTAAGGCTCCCTAACTTCCACACAAAGCCCAAAAAGACAGGAATTTGAACCTTTGTTTTATTAATTGTTATTCAATTGAATATGCCCAATATAGTCAAGCAAAGCAAATGAGCCTTCACAAGTGGAACCACCCACAAGAGAGGAATTTAAACTTTACATGTTCAATTAGGTCCAAATAAAACCTAACATTTTATGAAAGTTTTATTTGAGTTTTCCCACATTTTTTAAACGCAAAAATTGAGCCATCATTATACTTATATTTAAAGCCCAAATGAAAAAAATAACTTATTAATGATGTTTGATATGTTAATAATTGGATGGGCCTAACATGTTATTCTATAAGCATGTATTATTAAATTATGCAAATATACCACAACAATACACTATTTTGTAAAATATCATAATTAATTAACATAGAGTTCATCGGACAAAATTCAATATGATTAATTAAACAAGTTACAAAATATTAAATTAATTAAAATAGAATTTATCAAACAAAATTCAATTTCAAATAATTAATTTAACCAAGGTTGTTAAGTTGTTAGGAATGATAAGATATTTTATTTTTAAATATTTTAACAAATTTTAAAATATCAAAATATCTTTTAACCAAATTTAAAATAGTATTATCTGATAACTAATTATAAATATTTTAAACAATAAAAATATCTTGAATAATCAGATAACTAATTTTAATATTTTATTTATAACAAAATAAAAAAATCTTAAAATATCCTGATTATCAGATAACAAATTCAAAATATTTTAAAAAGAAAAAACATCTATAAAATTATCAGATAATCAATTTTAAATATTTTAAACCTAACTGCACAAAATATCCAATTTAAAAAAAATTAAAAAAATAATTTTTCTTCTTTTTTTTTGCGAAAAAATGCCGCGCGCGGGTTCCGGCACCGGCGCCGTACGGATCCGTACGGCGTCCGTACTGCCGGGTCCCGCCGCACGGCTCCATGCGTGCCCAGCACACACACTGCAAAAATCAGTCAAATTTTTTTTTAAAAAAAAAAATCTGTAGAGTTTTTAAATCCAAAAAAAGCAAAAAACAACCAAATTATTGCTAAATTTACATAAGAAAACATAACACATACACCAATAACATGTACCATCCAATTAACACCTAACATATCAATCAATTTCTTACATGTTCATTCATGAAAATAAACTAGCAACCTATGGCTCTGAGGCCAGTCGCCATAGGTTGCTAGTTTATTAATATTGATTGTTATCCAAAAAATCAGCATTGATGACGTGGCAAGTGATCCCTGGACACGTGGCTGACACCTGGAAAAGTTCTGCTAGAGTATCGACCAGAAGACGCATTAGAAGCAGTAAGCAGTCCAGTTTTACCTGCGACCAGTCTGGTCGATAGTTCTGCATACAAAGCAACATTTATGAGAAGATCTTTGTAAATCCCGAATTTATCTCACACAATCTCCTGAGTATCCGATGATTCAGGAAAGAATATCTGTAACAATCTTTTGTAATCCCCCTTGAGCCTATAAATATCAAAAGATAGCTCAAGGAAGGGACTTTGAGCTTTCGAATTATTTGAGACTATAGTAATTCTCCTAGTGATATTGTATTGTTCTTCAGAGGTTAGTGAATTGAACCCTTGTTCTTTGATCACTCCTTTGATTCTATATCAATAACAGTCTAAGTGGACGTAGGTTATTACCAGATCCTAGGGCCGAACCACTATAAAAATATCGTGTTGTTATTTATTTTTGTCATTGCGTTCTTCTCATCATATTCATTCATATCAAGCATATTCTGACTCCGTGTCAGTTGGCCAAATCTTGGGTCAACATTCTGGTGCTTTCATTGAGAGCTTGACTTATCATTGCTGAGAAAGCCGATGGCGAAAGCTACAAAGAAAACTGGACAGGCGACCGCTGCTGCACCGTCAAACCCGCCACCTCCTCCTCCTCCTCCTCCTCCTGCAAGCGTGGCGGAGGATGAGCCAGATCTGGACTTTGAGGAGGAAGAGATGGATGATGCAACGCTGAAGAGTACCCTGGACGCGTTGTAAGAAGAGCTGGCTAATCTGAGAGCCAGTCAAGAGACTGCTGCCGGAGTTGTGGCATGGCAGCAGCAGGAGATTGAACGGCAGCGGACGGAACTAAGCGAAAGGCAAGTGGAGATGGACCGCCGCCAGAACGAAGCCATGGCAGCCCTCGAGGCGGCCTTGCAGCTGGCAAGGAATCGGCCCGCACCTCCTTTGCAACCTGACCAACCTGGTAATGGGCCACCCCAGAGGGGTCCTAATCCAAGCCCACCGATCCAGCCTTCAAGTCCGCAAAGGCCCGAGCAGCCTCAAGCGCCCCATGACGACACCTCGCTGGACCCTGAGGCGCAGCCACCATCCCAGGCAGGTCGCGGCGATCCCCTGCAACAAAGGCAGAATAGGGCCGAGCATCAGCCTCGTAGTGCTAGACGCCGTAGGGGTGATGAGCCAAACCTACCGAACAGAGGTCAATATCCCCTGGTAACAGGAGGGACTCAGAGTTAGGCTCTGCGGTCCGGTGTCCCCCACGGCACGATGATGCACGGGGACACCACGACCAGCGCAGGCCGCCCTCTAACGCTCGGAACGTTTCAGCCAGGAATGGAAATCGAGGGAACAGTCGATCCCACCATAGCTAGTCGAGGTTCAGAGATGGCCATGGATATAATGAGGCTGACTCAGGCAAAGGGGACGCTGGCCAAAGGAATGAAGAAAGAGGTAAAGGCAAGAGCCAGGTACCTCAAGATGACCAACCCAGTAGATGGGATGCCGGGGGGCAGCCCAAACAAAATAATGTCTTCAACCGGCTCGGGGGTAGCGAGCAGCGGAGAAGAGATGAGGATTTGCGTGACGTACTTAACGATCGCCGCGAGCAGCATGGTGAGAACTCCCCCCAGCAACAGAGGCCACAGCGATTCCTGCCGCTGTACAGGCCCAGATAGATGCCCTCAACCAGGCAGTGCAACAGCTGGTCGGGGGAAGGACATCCTACATCGACCACGATAGGAGGAAAGGCACTCCTTTCGTACAGAGGATAACTAATGCCGAAACTCCAAGCAAGTTCAAGATGCCTACACTCCCAAACTTTGACGGGTATGGAGACCCAGTGTCTCATGTCAACAAGTTTGAAATTCAAATGGACATTCAGAAAGTGTCCGAAGACGCTCGGTGCAGGATCTTCCTTGCAACACTTTCTGAAGCTATGCAGGAATGGTTTTTTATGTTCCCTCCCGCAAGCATAGTTTCCTGGGAAATGTTCGTAAGGGAGTTCTATGGACAGTTCTATGCAGGTCGTGTGCACCCAACCGAAGCAAACCAGCTGGTCGAAATCCGCTAGCAGGGTGGGGAGTCGGTAAAGGACTACGTCCAGCGCTTTATGCGAGCGGCGGCTGGAGCAAAAACGGTGGGGGATGAAGGCAAAATGATGGCCATAACCGCAGGGGTTAAACGTTGTTCCCCCCTCTGGAAAATTCTCCGAAAGGAAGGAGTAAGAACTACCCAAGAATTTTTAGACCGAGCTGATCGCTACATCAAGCTCGAAGAAGCCATTGCTGATGATGGAAAGCCCTCAAGCAAGGGTAAGAAGGCTTCCGAACCCGCCAAAGCCGCCAATGGTTCCAAACCTAATGGCAACGGCAAAGGCAACGGGAACGGCAACGGCAATGGCAAGAATGGTGGAAAACGGCCGTATAACGAGCCTTCCACCTCCGACAGCAAACGAGCCAAGGGTAATCGTTATGAACCTCGGTTCAATAACTACACTGCCCTTGTTGAGTCTCGGGGAGAGGTTTATCAGGCCACAAGTTCTAGTGTGCCTTACAAAAAACCTGGCCCCATTCGGAAGGATATTTCGAAGAGAGACACTACCAAGTTCTGTTGTTATCATAACGACTACGGACATGACACCAATGAATGCAACCAGTTGAAAGACGAAATCGAGTTCCTTATTAGACAAGGACACTTGAGAAGATACGTACGGGCCTCGGGAAATTCCCAACGAGAAGCTCTGGGTGGCAACGAGCAAGCGTCCACGCGCTAACGCTCGCCACCCTTACAGCCTGCCCCCATTGCTGGAACACTCTTAACCATCTATGGAGGCCCGCACCTCATGGGAAATAGCGAAAAGGCCAGGGAACGATATGCTCGGACTCTGCGCCACGACCAGGACATCGAGATGATGACTGTGGAGGACCGTGCACCAAAAAAGGCTCGGTCAGAGGAGGGTGACATAACCTTCTCTGATGGCGACGCCCAACACGTCAGGTTCCCACATTCTGATCCGCTGGTCGTGGACATCCAGATGGCCAATATGATGGTGAAGAGGGTACTGGTCGATACAGGAAGTTCAGTGAATATCCTGTATAAATCTACACTGGAACGCATGAAATTGTCCGTTAAGGACTTGGAGCCCTGCAACCAAAAGATATACGGCTTCTCTGGAGAAGGACTCGCTCCCGCCGGATTGATCAAACTCCCAGTAACGACGGGTACAGCGCCTGCGACAAGGACATTACTCGCCACTTTTGTAGTGGTCGATTGTCCCTCGGCGTACAATGTCGTTATTGGAAGGCCCATAATGGTTGATCTACGGGCCGTCATTTCTATGTGGCACTTGGCCATGAAGTTCCCAACAGACGCGAGGGTAGGACGCGTGTTGGGAAACCAGAGGGAAGCCAGGGAGTGCTACAATGCCTTGATCACAAAGGCAAAGAGTGGAACGTCAAAGAGTGCTACCTCAGATAGGTTGCAGATGGCAGTTGATACACAAGCCCAATCCAGTGATGAAGTCACCAAATAGGGTGTTGCCCAAAGTGAGGATAGAGATTTAGATCCTCGCTTTGGGGATTTTGAAGAAAATGTCGGACCCGTCGAGGACCTGGAGGAGGTCCAACTCGACGAAAAAGACCCAACCAGAGTCGTAAAGGTTGGGAGAAACTTAGAGCTTACCACGAAGAACGCACTGGTGGAATTTTTGCGAAAGAACCAGGAGGTTTTTGCCTGGTCCCATAAAGACATGGCTGGGATAGATCTTGCAGTAATCAGCCATGTCCTGAATATAGACAAGACCTTTCCACCCGTGCAACAAAAGAGAAGGCTGCTCGATAAAGATAGATCAAGAGCCTTAAAAGAAGAAGTCGAAAGACTAAAGGAGAATGGGTTTATCAGGGTGGCATTTTATCCATCGTGGGTCTCCAATCCAGTGCTGGTTCCCAAGCCTAACGACAAATGGCGAACTTGCGTGGATTTTACAGACCTCCATAAATCCTGCCCAAAAGACTGTTTCCCACTCCCGAGGATCGACCAGCTGGTCGATGCGACTGCAGGGCACGAGATCCTCTCGTTCATGGATGCATATTCAGGCTACAACCAGATTAGCATGCATCCCCCTGACGAGGATCACACCAGCTTTCGGACCGATACGGGCTTGTACTGTTACAAAGTAATGCCCTTCGGACTGAAAAACACAGGTGCGACTTACCAACGGCTAGTCAACCACATGTATAAGGAGCAAATCGGTGTAAACATGGAAGTGTATGTGGATGACATGTTGGTAAAGTCTAAGAAAGCAGAAGGGCATGTGAGGGATTTACAAGAGTGCTTTAATGTGTTAAACAAGTACCAAATGAAGTTAAATCCCCTCAAATGTTCCTTTGGAGTTGGATCAGGGAAGTTTTTGGGGTTTATAGTAAATTCAAGAGGAATCGAGGCCAACCCTGACAAGATAAAAGCCTTGATCGACATGAATTGACCAGAAAGGATCAAAGATGTACAAAGTTTAACCGGAAGAATCGCAGCCCTAAGTAGATTCATTTCAAAATCCATAAACAAGTGTGTCCCTTTTTTCAATCTACTTAGGGGAAATAAGAAGTTTGAATGGACGGGAGACTGCGAGCAAGCATTCCAGGCCTTGAAAGCCCATATGGCACAACCTCCCAGCTTATCAAAGCCAATTGAAGGAGAAACTTTGTTTATCTATCTGGCGATTACTGAAGTTGTTGCCAGCGCGGTATTAGTGCGAGAGGAGGAAGGCGTACAAAAAGCAGTCTACTATGTCAGCAAGAGACTGATCAGGGCAGAATTAAGATATCCACCAATTGAGAGGTTAGCATATTGCTTGATCTTGGCCTCTAGGAAATTATGCCCCTACTTTCAAGCCCATCCTATTACAGTTCTAACTGACCAGCCCCTTCGGCAAGTCCTCCAAAAACCGGAAGCGGTTGGACGATTATTAAAATGGGTAGTCGAACTGGGACAGTTCGATATAACTTATTCACCGCGAGCAGCAGTCAAGGGACAAGTCTTGGCCGACCTTATTGCAGAGTTCACCGAACTCCCAGACAGCGAGCAGTGCGAACAGCCTGAAGCGCCTGAGCCTCAAGATAAAGCTCCTTCGTGGAAGCTATTCACGGATGGTTCATCCAACGAATCCCACGCTGGAGCGAGAGTGATATTGATAACGCCGGAAGGGCATCAATTTCACTACGCCATCAGGTTCGACTTCACTGCATCAAATAATGAAGCAGAATACGAAGCACTCCTCGCTGGATTGAGAATGGCAAAGGATATGAGCATAAAGACGCCTGATATCTACAGTGATTCACAACTGGTGGTGAATCAGGTCCTAGGAGAATATCAAGCGCGAGGCTTGAAGATGGTGGCCTATTTAAATAAAACAAAAGACCTACTAGCCCAGTTCACGAAGTACACCCTCCAGCAAATCCCGCTAGATCAGAATTCAAATGCAGATGCCTTAGCCAAACTCGCAAGCGCAAAGGATGCTAACACTTTGAACATCGTGCCAGTAGAAAGACTGAGTAGGCCGAGCATACAAGCAACATAATCCAGTATGGAGATTCGAATGGAGGATACATGGATGGCGCCTTTCTTGGAGTATCTGACAAATGGCACGCTACCAACAGATAGAAACAAAGCCAGAACTCTACAAAGGCGAGCTGCTAGGTACATACTGGTCGATGGTGTTATGTACCACAGAGGATATTCAATGCCACTACTCAGGTGCGTTACGCCAGAAAAAGCTAAGGAACTCATGAAAGAGGTGCATGAAGGTTTCTGTGGGGATCATGCTGGGGGGCAGAGTTTGGCAAAAAAGATTCTAAGGCAAGGCTACTTCTGGGCGACTATGAATGAGGATTCGATGGAGTTTGTACGAAGATGCGATAAATGTCAAAGGTTCTCCAAAATTTCACGAGCGACTCCAAACGAATTGAAGCAGATGCAAAGTCCGTGGCCTTTTGCAGTATGGGGGATAGATTTGATTGGATCCCTACCTACAGGGAAAGGCGGAGTAAAGTACGCAGTCGTGGCGGTCGATTACTTCACCAAATGGGCCAAAGCTGAACCGCTCGCTACCATCACGACCAAGAAAGTCCTTGACTTTGTTATCAAGAACATCATCTGTCGATATGGTCTGCCCAGAAAGATAGTTTCAGACAACGGGACCCATTTGATAGCGACTTATTCACCGATTTCTGCGAAATACATGGAGTCATTAAAAGCTTTTCTTCAGTTGCACACCCCTAGGCGAATGGGCAGGTCGAAGCCGTGAATAAAACTCTTGAAGACACCTTGAAGAAAAGGCTTGAAGAAGCTAAGGGAGCGTGGCCAGAGCAATTGCCTGAAGTCCTCTGGTCATATAGAACGTCTCACCGAACAGCGACAGGACATACCCCATTTTCCTTAGCCTATGGATATGAGGCAATGCTGCCTGTCGAGTTAGATCCCCCTTCACATCGACGTCTAACATACGACCAGGACCAGAACAGCCAACTAATGATGGAATCCCTAGACTCGATTGACGAGATACGGGAGAAGGCCCAACTCCGAGTTGCTGCATACCAACAAAAAGTCACCCGGTACTTTAACTCCAAAGTTAAAGAAAGAAAATTCAACGTCGGAGACTTGGTGCTACGAAGAGTTTTCTTAAATACCCGCGACCCTACTGCTGGAGTGCTCAGACCTAATTGGGAAGGACCTTACCAGATTGAAGACGTCCTTCATCCAGGCACCTACAAACTTGCACGCTTGAACGGAGATCTCGTTCCACGCTATTGGAATGAGAACACATGCGCAAGTATTATCAGTAAACAGCCCTTTTTAAAGGACTGGCTTGTATTAATTTTTTCTTTTTACAAGTTTAGCAAAGAGGGTTAGCCACGCTATATGGCTAATCGCTCGTATATGTAAGATTCTATTTCAGAATCACTCGTAAAGACATGTTTAGTCCATTTTTAATACAAGATTATAAGGGACTGTGCGCAACCAGTCATTCTTGCCAACCTTTGTGAATTTATATTTACAAGTATTTTTTCATTACGTGTGTTGTTTTGCTGTATTACAAGTATTATTTTCACACGAACAGGAATGTTCGAACAGGTCATGGTCAGGGCAAGTGACCAAGGACCTCATGCTCCTCGATCACTTGGGGGGCATATAAGGCACATCGATAGCAAAGCATACCATGACGTATGTAAACACATGAACAAAATGAGTGAAAGCATACTAAGGTACTTAGAGTATTTTTCAAAATTTATATTTTTTCAAATCATGCCAAAGTACTATGCTAAGTTCGGTCATACGGACAAATGTTATAATAAATGAAAATATTATAGCATCATGCAATCTTTTACACCACAAGCATCATTTCTTGGATGTAACTGTTCAAATAAAAGAAAAGATTTACTGCCCATGCAGCAAGGTTTAAAACAAAAACATTGTCTTTACATCACGACCCGTGGGTCGTGTAATCAAAAGGAAAGAAATAATAAATGAAAAAGTTCAAGAGGCATTTGGGGCCGGAGGGTCCTTAGCAGCATTCTGGGTGACAGCATCCTCAGCAGCGCCTTCTTCTTCAGCACCAGCCAGGCTTGGGGAAGCAGGGATCCTCGCTCTTGCCTCCTCTTCAGCCGGTTGGGCAGCGCAGCGAGCCAGCTCGGCAACCCTAATATCCTCTGAAAGATAGCTGAAGTCGGCTCCCTAATTGTGTTTCCAGAAGTTGTAGAAACATCAGAGCGTCGTCTTCTTGTACCTTTCCAGATTTTTGGAGTTGTCAAGCTCCAGCTGCTTCACTTTACCTTGAAGAGTGGCAATGGCCTCGTCCTTGGGTTTGAGCACCTCTTCCAATCTTCTGATTTCGCGAAGGTGGGTGCGGCTGGCATCTTGATAGTCCTGCCTCAACTTTATCGCAGCTTCCTTTGCAGCCTCAGCCTCCGACAACCTTGTCACCGCAGCGTCCCTCTGTTGAACCATCGCCTCCAACTCCTTGGCGTGCCTGGCCTCTGCAGCCGAAAGCTCCTCGGCTGCCTTCACCTGGTACCCCTCAATGGCCTTCGCCCAAGCCTGGTCGATAGAGGCTTGGGAACGAGTATGAGCAGTGGTAGCAGACAACAAGGCCTGTAAATAAAGGAAAAAGTTAGAACCTGTGGCGAAGAATAAAGGACTAAGGCTTGAGAAACAAAAAAGTACTTACGCTGGAAATTTCATTCAGGGTCCTGTTCAGGATCAGGTCGACCGTCATATTTTCTGCCTCGACCATTGCATCCTTGACACGGTCGTTTTTCCCGATGTGTGCAATGTGGTCCTTCTCTGCTCGTATGGCACGGCCCGAGAGTTTGGCCCCAAGGGTCTCTTCCCGCCTGTCTTGTTCTCTGCTGGGTGCAGCCGGGGGAGGGTTTTTTGGTGCTGGAGGGGGGATCCTTGGGGCAGAAGGAGTCTCTTTCTCAGCAGGGGCCGGAGGATGAATAGGAGTTTGCTCAGCTGGCACGTCCCTGGGAGGGTCCTCCGTTCGACTCTTCTTGGTCGGTCTCTAGCTTGTTTCGCCGGCCTGTCTCCGCGACGACTTCCTTCGGAGCTGAGGAACTTCTTCTTCCTCCTCAGCATTGTATAGATCAAAAACGTTGGGAGTAGCCATATCTGCACACAAGAAAAAGCATGCATAAGAATAAAGATAAAAGTAGAAGAAAATTATTTATGCAACAGAAAAGAGGTCACAAAGTGAATACCCGAGCTACAACTACTGGTCGCTATACTATTGACTCTATTAGTCATACACTCACTATCTGGCATGAAGAAGTCTGACCCTAATTTTGGAGTATATGTAAAGTTGCCCTCCCCGTCAAACAAGTGACAGGGAATTGGCAAACTATTCAAAAGCAAAATAGTTTTTCCGTTCTCATCAGAAGACTCCTCCAAGTCCACAACTGGCTCTTTGGCCTTTTGTTTCCCCTTGCCTTGGGGAGCAGAAGGCCTTTCTGCGGAAGGATTGCCTGTGGGCTCCCTGATCGTAACCCTTGTTGGCCTCCTCCGAGGAGGGGACGCAGGAGGTTGCTGCTCGGGAACCCCCTCGGCAGTGGCATCGTCTACCACGGACCCTCTTGTTTCATGGCGAGGAGCCAGGAGGCCAGACAGCCTCAGGTTTTCATCAGTGACCAGGGTCTTGACACTTTTCGCTGCGTCGGTCATCCTGGCCAGAGTATTGGACCTTAACACCATGTCTGGTGTTGGGGTCGGACGTAACCATGGGTCTGGAAGACAGATTACAGTTTGAGAAAAATGAAAGGGAACACCTTGATTAAAAGTATCGACCAGTCGAAGACAAGCACTTACCTCCTCGAGCGAAGGCCAGGTTGTTGCTGGTTATGTCCGGTGTAAGGAAGTACTCCTTACTATACTGCCCCACGTTCAATATATGTGTGGTGTCACTCAGGAACGTCCGATTGGTCTCCTGGTGGCAGAAGTGAAAGAAACCCGTTCCATATTGTTGCGGGTTAGATTTAAGGTCAAAAAGATAGTTGACCTCATGAGGGGTAGGTTCTGGCCATTTCTTGAGTTTGTACAGGATATAGAGTGCGGCCAGCATTCTATATCCGTTTGGAGTAATTTGGAAGGGGGCGACACCGAAATAATTAGCCACCCCGTCATAAAAATGATGTAGAGGGAGATAAGCCCCTGCCTCTAAGTGATACCAAGACCAGGCACTGAATATGCCCCTAGGGAGGTTAGCCCTTTGGTCTGCGGCAGGAATTGTAATGGAAACCCCTGTAAGAGGGTATTTCCTGAAGTAGTTAGCAACCATCCGCATGGTCACTGAGCTGGTCGGAGCAGTATACCACTCGACATCAGGCAGATTCTGATGGCGAGGGCGGGCCCTAGTTTGGATATTAGGGTCAGGAATAGGATTTTCTCGACCACTGGTCGAGGGAGCCCTAGCCTGCGAATTAGGTTGGGCAGGAAGGTTTGGACTGTTTTCAGACTCAGGTCTTTTCTTGCTTACTGATTTTGAACGGGCCATTTGAGGAGAAGGACGGGGTCTAGTAGAGGATCGTGAGAAGGGAATCTCGTGAACTCGGTCGGCCGGTTGTTCTTCGCCCTCGAGCAGCTGGGCGAGAAGGTCGTCGTCGATGGGCTGCTCACCTCCCCACAAATCTGGCATCAATGTCTGCAAATAGAAGAATGGGGAGGTGAGGATATAGAATTTTTAAAAGCTTTTTAGAATAACGCTGGACGAGTATAAAAATCCAAGCTTTTATACAATAGCATTCTAACAAAAAGCTAAAGTGTTCCATACGAACAGTTTGAAAGACGGATTAAAGGGTGAAAGTAAAAAGTTTTTCAAGAAGGCTTTTTCAACTCCCCTTAGGGCAGGAAAAACCTATTTTCCAACTAGCCTAAAGATCGAATTTTTACTTCGATCTTACGTCCTAAAAGTATGATCCTGACTAATCAAACTAACTCGTAACCTTTTTTGCCTACAAAACATTCTACTCACAAGCATCTCAAACCAGAAGCAGATGGACTCAAACAGTCAGCATACAGAAGCATGCGCCACGAAAACTTGAAGCGTAAGAATTCGAAAACTTACCAAGAAAATGATCGTGGAGATGAAAAAAGGGCCTTCGGAGATCAAGGAACTCTCAGTCTAAGTCTTGGAAATACAGAAGAAACGGTCTCCTGGGACGATTAAAGCTCTGGTTTTTAGGGTTTCTTGTGAAGACAATGGCGTGCGTAAAAAGAAAAAGAAGATTTCGAAGGTATTATATAAGTTTGTCTATGGCATTAAAAAGGTGTAATCATCAGTTTCCCTTTTTCGAAGTATGGAGAAGCGGAATGGCCGTCAAATTATTTCTGGGGAACCGAAAAGACGTGATTAGACAGAAGTAGGTTACTTTTTCCAAGAACACACGAAGGGTTCTGACATGTAAGGCGGGGTTACCGAAGAGTCGTTCGTTCAAAAGTTTATTTATTGCTCGTGATAAATAAACTTGGGGGGCAAATGTTATCCAAAAAATTAGCATTGATGACGTGGCAAGTGATCCCTGGACACGTGGCTGACACCTGCAAAAGTTCTGCTAGAGTATCGACCAGAAGACGCATTAGAAGCAGTAAGCAGCCCAGTTTTACCTGCGACCAGTCTGGTCGATAGTTCCGCATACAAAGCAACATTTATGAGAAGATCTTTGTAAATCCCGAATTTATCTCACACAATCTCCTGAGTATCCGATGATTCAGGAAAGAATATCTGTAACAATCTTTTGTAACCCCCCTTGAGCCTATAAATAGCAAAAGATAGCTCAAGGAAGGGACTTTGAGCTTTCGAATTATTTGAGACTATAGTAATTCTCCTAGTGATATTGTATTGTTCTTCAGAGGTTAGTGAAACTCATTGAACCCTTGTTCTTTGATCACTCCTTTGATTCTATATCAATAACAGTCTAAGTGGACGTAGGTTATTACCAGATCCTGGGGCCGAACCACTATAAAAATATCGTGTTGTTATTTATTTTTGTCATTGCGTTCTTCTCATCATATTCATTCATATCAAGCATATTCTGACTCCGTGTCAGTTGGCCAAATCTTGGGTCAACATTGATAAATTTGTGTCAATATAAATAAATAAAATTAAATCAAGTTTCAAATTATAATTAGTTAATTTGAATAAGGATTTAATTAATTAATTAAAATAAATAAATAAAAGGTTTTGAATTTAGGCCCAATTAGGATTTAAATTCAAAATAAAAGTATTGGGCTCAAGTCCATTTGTGGGAGCCTAAGGATTTTATCTTTTTGTTTATTATTTTAATTAATTCAAAATTTAAATTTAAATAAAGCCCATTAAGTTGTCTATATAAGGAATATGATATCTAGGGTTTTCAGAAGTCAGTCTCAGTTGATTCATTGGGTAAGTGAAAACCTAGATACTCTAATCCTTTCTTAGTCACTTTCTCTTCTTCTTTTCTAGATCTCTATCTCATGTGTTGAGAACCAGCCCACACTAGTTCTAGGTTGATCAAAGGCTTGGTGAGGAAGACTGTGTTGCTGATCTAGTTCAATCTCTTGATAATACTCTCCTACAGAAAGGAATCAAGGGTTAGAGAGATTGAAGGAAGGAATTATTCCAGTTCCACTGCGTATATATTTTTTATATATATATGTTTATATATTTTTTTTTTGAAATAACCGTATATATATAATTAAAAAAAAAAAATCTTAACCGTATACGTATATATATATTTATATATAATATAAAAGTTAGTTAATATATATTTTTTTTTGTGCTAAAGTAATATCTTAGTATCCAATTTTCAAAATTTTGAGATATTTTCTTTAATTAATGACAATTAAATTAATTTTATGCTTAATTAATTATGTGGTAAGTTTTCAATTGGGTAAAACTTTATGGTAATTAATTAATAAATAAATTAATTTTGATAATACAATTGATTGTTTTAGATATTGATTGATTTATTTATTTTAGCAATTAATTTTTTTTTTTTTGTGATAAATGTAATGATACATAAAGATGTGTAACATGTCATATAGGTTTTCATGTTAGGCCCATCCAATTAATAAGAAAATTAACATATCTAGAATCATTATTAAGTTATTTTTTGCATTTGGGCTTTAAATATAAGTATAATGATGACCCATTTTTTTAAAAAATGTGGGAAAAATCAAATAAAACTTTCATAAAATGTTAGGTTTTATTTGGGCCCAATTGAACATGTAAAGTTTAAATTCATCTCTTGTGGTGGTTCCACTTGTGAAGGCCAATTTACTTTGCATTACTAGATTGGGCTTAATCAATTGAATAACAATTAATTAAACGAAGGTTCAAATTCCTATCTTCTTGGGCTTTGTGTGGAAGTTAGGGAGCCTTAGTAGTGGGTCCGACATACTGAACCCAGTTCTCCTCCATGCAAGCTCGAATTGTTAAGGCCCATTTACCTAAGTTGGACTTAATTGTATTAGGTTATTCCTTTTAGTTGGACCTAATAATTGATTAGAAACAAATTAATTCTTTTAGTTGGACCTAATAATTGATTAGAAACAAATTAATTCCATTTGTTGGATTAATTTTCAATGGGTATTTTTTAGAAATAATGGGAAAATTATAAACTATGGTTTATTGATTATTTTAATAATTTGGAAAACCTAAGTTGGTAATTTTCAAAAGAATAAAATACTAAATCGAGAAAAATTAAATAATGAGTTTTTTAAATTTTGAATTCGATCTCCACCATTGATTTAACGAGGTTAGGGTTTAGAAGGTGGCCATTAGGCCCCATTAATGGTGGAGATGGTTATAGATGGACCTTCTATAGACTCATCTCTACGGTGACTATAGGAATTAAGTCTATAATAATCAAAATCGTGGGTCAAACTCATAAAGTAAGAAATATTTGTGACTCTCGCCTACCAGGACACATGTGTTTTCGTTACTTTGATCGAATGAATAGGTTATTAATAAAAGTCTGGGACGTTTTATTAATTGAGTTTGTTGACGCGGTTCTTCGTCAACAGGTAATTAAGAAATGGAGTGAAAGGGATTAGTGCTAAATGTGAACCGAAACAGATATAAGATCTTATAAAAGGAGAGAGGTGACACAAGACACGTTTTTTGAGTGGTTCAAAGGTTAAAATCCTTCTACTACACTAGTCAGTATTATTGCTCTATACTGGATATTTGATTACAGGGCCTTTCTTACAATAGAGAATCCAACCCTTATTAAGTCTCAGGGTCTCCATATATATAGGAGAAGGCACCTGGGAGTTGGTAAGAAGGTCATCCCGTGACCCTCTTATCTATCACATCAATCCTGTGACATTCATGATTAATTCGTAAACCTGACACATAAGTATGGTCAGATCGATAGGTAAGGGGATAATGGGCCGCACGGCCCAACCCAGTCGTGGGTGTCTGAATACGCACGTTCCTGTTGTGTGTCCGAGAAGTCAGGGGCATATCAGACACGTGATGTCTGATATATGCACGTTTACCTTGCGTGTGTTGACTTTACAAAGGGTCATAGCCTTCATACTCAGTTCGTACCGCGAGCTGGATACCTAACTCGACCATAGGCCTTCAGAATCCGGGGTCAAGTCTTATGCAATCTTGGCGAACCCTTGAGTTTTCCCTGAGCTAAGGAGGTACGACCTTATGACATAAGCTCCGGTCTTGGGGACGTCCACGAGATAATCATGATAAGGCAGCAGCTCAGCTTGCTAATCAGCCCGTGGGAAAATCAGGGCGTACATCTGCCCCCCAAGCCCCTGCTCATGGTGGACCACGTCGGATAAGACCACAATAGCGGCTTTTAGGCTTCCCCATGAACTCTTCACATTCCACCTCTTATGCAGGCGCCTGATACGTGGAACGTCGTGGTTGGTGACGGTACGTCTTACGAGAACCGCATTTAATGGCCTAGCCTATGCCCAGCCGTCGTTCCGCATTTCGAGTGAAGGGCCTCGGATCCCTCACCAGGGCCATCCAACGACCCTCTACACGTGACCCTTCACGTATATAAAAAGGGGTGGCCACCCTACGCATGGGCCACCCTTTCATTTGAAATTTTTCCGAATTTCTCTCCTTCTTCTCTCTTTATCTCAGAAGAAAAAACCCTCTTCTCTGTGACTGCTACACTCAGCGTTCAAGAAGCTCAGACGTAAGGATTTCTTCAAAGCTTTGGAAGCCAACACACCATCGAAGCTTTCACCAAGGCGATACCTTCATCCACCTCCCAACCACACACTGTAAGTTTCCTTACCATGTGTGTTTTGAAAATATATTTCACTGTAGCTTAGGTAAATATTTTACTGTAGCCGTATGCATGGTTTTACTGGGTTTTTTGGACACGGAGGGTGAAAACCCCTTTTTAGGCTAGGGTATCTTTGCTGTAGGAGACCATTTAAGAGTATGGCTTACAGGATGATTTTTCTGGGGAAAATTTATGGGTAGGATTTGTGACATATGTTGGGTGCAAACCCGGGTAGCTTAGGGGACACGCCTCACAGGCGGTTTTTCCAACCATGCCTATCAAAACTTTCCCCCCAAGGAAAATTTTATCCTGACCCTCCTGACACACGAATTCCGAGTAATCGGGGATCTGTTGGGAGCACAAGCGCGTGTTCATCGAACCGCGTGGTCCCACTCTCCACGGGCTGGGCTTACCTCAGCTCATGCAAACAACATTTGATTTTACCTCACGCTTGGGTCACCTTTTCTGAAATGTTTTCTTTTGTTCGTTAGGCGACCAGATGGCACCAAAAAGGAACGCTCCCAAGAAGACCGTCAGCAACTCGTCCTCACAGCAGGACAAAGGAAAGGCGGTGATGCCGGACTCCCCAATCCCCAACTTTGGGCCAGCGGTGGAGCAGGAGGTCAAGGTCGCCCCCGAAGCCTTCTTTGAGGCGGAGAGGATCATCTCAAAGGTCACCGACCAGAAGAAGATCAATAAAATCTTTCTCTCCCACAACATCGCCCTGGGGAAAGCATTCGTGGTGGCCCGACCTGCCGCGGAGGGCGAGCGGAGCTATGCGCCGCTCGACAAATCGTTCGCGGCCTAGAGCGGCGAACATTTTAAGGCAGGGGCCTTCCTCCCGCTGGATCAGTACTTTGCTGATTTCCTTAATTACGTGGGGTTGGCCCCATTTCAGCTCCCCCCAAACTCCTACCCTTTGCTGGCGGGGTTGAAATACTTGTTTCAGAAGCACGAGTGGGAGGTCCCCACTCCTGACATCTTATATTTCTTCTACCTCAAGGCCAGCTCGAATCAGCGAGGGTGAGGCGACGGGTTTTACTATCTAACCCGATTTCCCAATACGGCTGCGGTCATCGAGCTGCCCAGCCACCCCAACGACTTCAAGGACCAGTTCTTCATGTCGACGGGGTTCAGAAACTGCGAGCTCCACTACTTCAATCATCCTCGTAAGTGTTTTTCATCCTTAGCTTGGACGCTAAGTATCATTTTAGCTCCTCCCGTACCCCTTTCTGACTTAGACTATTTCTGCAGCCATCTTCGCAAGGACAGAGAAATCTGTGACCTTCGGGGCCCAATACGAAACGCTGGCGGGCTTTCCCCCCAGCGAGAAGGATTATCGCGTGCTTGTGACAGACAAGACGATGGTGGCCTGCAAGCTGATTTTCCCAAATCAGAGTTTGAACCTCAGGAGGCCCCGGGGGCTTCCCCTAGCTCACGACACCAGACCCATCATCGTGGAGGAGGTCGCGGAAGATGAAGATGAGGAGGACGAGGGCGACGAAGTTCCCCTCGTGAGGAATAGGAAGCGGACCCTGGAGGTCGTCCCGGGGATGGGCGAGGAGAGGATCCAATCCGGAGCAGCCGCGGGTCCTTCTGGCCAAGGTAACCCTTATATGTTTAGGAGTCTAGATAGGGCCACAGCAGACCCCCGGCTGGCTAGGTTCAATCCTAGGCAGCTCATCCATCATCACCGAAGTGATCTGGACCTGAACACAACCCTGCTCCATTGTGTCGACCGGCTTGTGCTAGACTACCAAGATAGCCAGCCTAGGGGTACCGTAGTAGTAGATAACACCCTAGCTTTTAGGTTGATCCTATTCGAGGAGTATGGGACCAACCTTCGCACATGGCCATCACTCCGGAGGGGTGTCATAGCTCTGGGGATTAGGCAATATGTAGAGGAATCTAGCCCTGAGTCAGACCCGGACCCAGAACTTGCGCCAGCTCGGGAAGTAATCAACTTAGATTCTTCTTCTAGCTCGGGGGGTAGGATTCCCTTAGTGTTCATATATTTTTTACTCTTACCCCTTAGTTTTTGTATTTGTATGGTTGCTAACTAACCACGTTCTTGATTTGACAGAAGATATATCTCAGCCCGAGGAGAGCCTGCGCGGTGCGGTCTTTGGGGGGAACGCCGCCGCCAGGCCAAGAATGAAGAGGCTCCGGACGTCCAAGAACGCCGCTGGGGCCTCCACCAAGTCTCCTGCGAAGGAGAAAGATCAAGCCCCAGCTGCATAGGTCGCGGGAGCGGTCCTTCCTGCCGTAGGGGGAAGCAATATGCCTCCATCGGCTCCGCGAGCTCCACTCGCTGCCCGGGACGCAGGAACGGAGGTCGTGACATCGGCCATCGTACCTTCCGATGTACGCATCCCAGTCAATCCCCAAGACTTGGAGAAGATCCCCGAGGCCTTTCGGGGAACGGTGTATGAGTCGGCGAACTACGCCGTCAGCCACATATACAAGTTCACCGAGAAGGAGCTCCGGGACATCGAAACAATGAGCCCGGTGGGTGTGCTGGAGTCATCACTAGGCATGGCCATGACGGTAAGCTAACCTTAACCTTTTTGTAGTTTTTTACATTTTTACACTTTGCCCTGTTGTTTTTTTTTTTTTTTTAAAGGAAATTGTCTTTCCGTCTTCGCAGAGCGTTGTCGCCCTTCACCGGAGCATCATCAGGACCAAAACTCAGCTCGGGGACATGAGGGACGAGCATCAGACTACCTTGCAAGCGGCCAAGGATGCCCTGGCGGCCTCGCAGGTCGAGCTGGAGAAAACTCGTTCGAAGGTCCAAGAGCTCGAGACCTCCCTTGCCACCTCGAGGATGGACCTAAACGCCGCGAAGACTGAGGTCCAGGTCGCCCAGGCTGCCCTAGAGGCCGAGCGGACCACTTCGGAACAGTCCATGGAAGATCTGTTCTATCATTGCTGGGTCTAAAATCCGGACGCTGACTTCTCCTTTATGTCGGCGAGTCTCTGGGCGCGCTTGCTGGTGAAGTTCCAAGCTCGCCTTGATAAAGAGGCGCCCTCGGAGACTGGGGAAGGCTTTGGTGCCGCTGAGCAAGGTGAGACGGCGACCTCCCAGGGGCCACCTGGCAGAGCTTAGGGCGTTTCTTTTCTTGTGCCCCCCAGTATTTTTTAAATAATTTTTATGTAACCTTTGCATGAGGTGCTTTCACCTCGAGACAATTTGCTTTAACGCTTTTAATTGATCTTCTCTTTTTTGCCTTTACGCATTTCGGTTACAATTTCTTGAAAAACTTAGTTTATGTTGATCTTTATCCGTATCTCGACCTCTTTAAGAAGAGCAACGATCAATAGATTTAAATCGACTTCTAAGTTTTATGACCCGGTTAAGACCAGGAACTTAATTTGAAAACTTAGTTCGTGTTAACTTTTATCCATATCTCGAGCTCTTTAAGAAGAACAACGATCAATAGATTTAAATCAACTTCTAAGTTTTATGACCCGGTTAAGACCAGGATAGGACTTAGTTAGCGTTAACCCTTATCAATATCTCGCGTTTTTAAGAAAACAACGGTCAATCGATATGAATCAACTTTTAAGTCGTTAAGGAGACCTGGTTATATCCAGGTACCATATGCCCCCCAAGTAACTGGGAAAGGATCTTTCGTGGTTACTTTACATTACAATTGTAACACATGCACAAAAAGTTGATTCTTATTAATACACAAAAAATGGCCTTCCAAGCCTTACAAGTGAATCATTGATAATATTTCTTTAAGTGGATGGCGTTTCAAGTCCGCGGGACCGCTCCTCCATCAAGTCGAGCTAACTTATAAGTTCCTTCCTTAATGATTTCGATGACTTGATATGGTCCTTCCCAGTTCGGTCCCAAGACTCCATCTTTGAGATCCTTCCCGGCCAGGAAAACTCTCCTTAGGACAAAGTCTCCAACGCTAAAGGCGCATTTTTTGACTTTGGTGTTGAAGTAGCGAGTGATTTTCTGCTGATAATGGGCGAGCTGGAGTTGAGAATCCTCTCGCCTTTCATCCACCAGATCGAAAGAATGGCACAGGAGCTCGTGGTTTTGATCTTGGTCGTAAGACTGGATTCTATGCGAAAGCACCTTAATTTCCACGGGGAGGACTGCCTCACTCCCAAATGTAAGGGAAAAGGGAGTATGACCCGTAGGAGTCCGATGCGAGGTCCGGTATGCCCATAGGACCTGTGGGAGCTGCTCTGGCGAGACCCCCTTTGCTTCATCCAATCTCTTCTTGAGGCTCGCCTTTAGAGTCTTGTTGACAGCTTCGACCTGGCCATTAGCCTGAGGATAGGCCACGAAGGAGAAACTTTTTATGATTCCGTATCTTTCACAAAACTCGGTGAACAGGTCGCTGTCGAACTGGGTGCCGTTGTCGGAAACGATCTTCTTAGGCAGGCTGAACCGACAGATGATGCTTTTAACCACAAAGTCCAGCATCTTTCTGGACGTTATCGTTGCCAAAGGTTCTTCCTCAGCCCACTTAGTGAAGTAGTCGATGGCTACCACGGCGTAACGGACCCCGCCTTTTCCAGTGGGGAGGGCGCCCACCAAGTCTATCCCCCAAACGGCAAACGGCCATGGGGACGAGATCATCTTCAGCTCGACTGGAGGAGCTCGGGCAACTGCGGCGAACCACTGGCACTTGTCGCACTTCTTTACGTATGAGATTGAGTCTTTGGACAGAGTTGGCCAGTAAAACCCCTGCCTCAAGACCTTTAAGGCCAAGCTCTGCCCCCCAGTGTGGTCTCCGCAAAATCCTTCGTGCACTTCCTGCAGGATGGCCTTTGCTTCACTTGGAAGAACACACCGGAGGAGAGGTAGGGAGTGCCCATGTCGATACAACACCCCATCGACTATCGTATACCTAGGAGCTTGATACAGGACTCGCTGTGCATCGTTACGCCCTTCAGGCAGCTTTCCCTCGACGAGATATTCAAGGATGGGGGTCATCCAGGTCGGTCTGGTATCGATCATCTCGACCTCCGTCCTGACTTCTTCTATGCTTGGTTTTACAAAGAATTCGACTGGTACCAGACCCAGTGTCTCCGTTTCCCCAGAGGTGGCGAGCTTGGCAAGAGCATCTACATTAGCATTCTGCTCCCGAGGTATCTGCTCGACCGAGCCTTATTCAAACGCGGACAGCTCAGATTTCACCTTTCCAGATAGGCATCCATCTTGGGTCCCCGTGCCTGATATTCGCCTAGCACCTGGTTTACCACGAGCTGGGAGTCACTGAAGCACTGGACGGAGCTCGCCTTCAACTCCTGGGCTATCCTCAGCCCTGCCAGCAAAGCTTCGTATTCGGCCTTGTTGTTGGAGGCTTTGAATCCGAATCTTAGCACCGAATGTAATCTATGTCCCTCGGGGGATATCAAAATGATTCCAGCTCCGGAGTCGTTTTCGTTGGACGAACCATCTACAAAGACCCTCCACGAAGCCTGGGGCGAGCTAATTTGGGGTGAATTTCTGCGGGATCTTCGTGGAATCCTGTGCACTCTGCCATGAAATCGGCCAGGGCCTGACTTTTTATAGCATTTCGCGGAGTGTATAGTATCTCGAACTGACTGAGTTCGATCGCCCACTTTAACAAACGCCCCGATGCTTCGGGTTTTTGCAAAACCTGCCTTAAAGGTTGATCGGTCATGACACGAATTGAGTGAGACTGGAAGTACGGCCTGAGCTTTCGCGAGGCCGTGATAAGGCAGAACGCCAATTTCTCCATCAGCGGGTATCGAGATTCAGCCCCGAGAAGTCTCTTGCTGATGTAGTAGACTGGTTTCTGAACTTGGTCCTCTTCTCGTACCAGTACGGCACTAGCTGCGTCCTCAGTGACAACCAGGTAGAGAAAAAGAGGCTCTCCTGCCTTGGGTTTGGATAGCACGGGCGGCTCAGTCAGATGTGTCTTCAGGTCGAGGAATGCGCTTTCGCATTCTACTGTCCATTCAAACTTTTGGTTTCCTCGGAGGAGGTTGTAGAAGGGCAAACACTTATCGATGGACTTGGAAATAAACCAGTTGAGGGCTGCCACTCTTCCTGTCATGCCTTGGACATCTTTTCGCGACCTGGGCAAAGGAAGCTCGAGCAATGATTTGATCTTGTCGGGGTTCGCCTCGATTCCTCGGGTATTGACTATGAACCCCAGGAATTTCCTTGATGCGACTCCAAAAGTGCATTTCTGTGGATTGAGCTCATGCCATATTCCCGTAGTATCTTAAAACATTCTTCCATGTCGGAGACATGGTTATCGGCAGCCTTCGACTTGACTAGCATGTCATCAACGTACACTTCCATGTTCTTCCTGATCAGGTCCGCAAACATTCTATTGACTAGCCTTTGGTAGGTAGCTCCAGCGTTCTTCAGACCGAACGGCATGACCTTGTAACAATAGACGTTAGTTGGGGTCATGAAGCTGGTGTGTTCCTGGTCCGCCGGATTCATCGCGATCTGATTGTAGCCCGAGTACGCGTCCATAAAGGACATGAGCTCGTGCCCCGCCGTGGCATCCACCAACTGGTCGATACTGGGCAATGGGAAGCAATCTTTGGGGCAGGCTTTATTCAGGTCGGAGAAATCAATGCAGGTTCGCCATTTCCCATTAGGCTTCGGGACCAGCATGGGGTTGGCAACCCATATTGGAAACTTGGCTTCACGGATAAAGCCGCATTTCTTGAGCCGGGCTACCTCTTCCTCTAGGGCTTCAACCTGAGTTGTTCCCAAACGTCTTTGCTTCTGGGACTTTGCAGGAACGCTTTTATCCAGATGAAGTGTGTGCATGATGACACTCAGGCTAATTCCCACCATGTCCTCGTGCGACCATGCGAATACGTCCAAGTTATCCTGCAGAAACGTAGTCAGCTCCGCCTTCCTCTTGCTACAGAGGTTTTTCTCGAGCTTGACCTTCCGACAAGGGTTCTATGGATCGACACTCAGATCCTCAATAGCTTGGAGCTCAGATCTGTCCTCGCCTATTCGGGGGTCAATGTCCTCACTTAAGACGACATTTTCCCCCTCGGCGCTTTGAGGTTTTTCAATCTCAGGATCAACTAAGGGTTTCTGAGATTCCTCTTCACCTTTAATGGCCATTGCCAGCTGCCCGGGTTTAGATTTTCCCTTCATGGAAATGCTGTAGCATTCCCTGGCAGCAAGCTGATCGCCCTGGATAGTGCAAATTCCCGTTGAAGTAGGTAACTTCATTGCGAGGTGGCGAATGGACGTGACGGCTTCGAAAGCTATGAGCGTAGGTCGACCCAAAATGGCGTTGTAGGCAGCGGAACAATCAATGACCACGAACTCGAGGAGTTTAGAGACTGTTCGAGACCCTTCACCTAGGGTGATCACTAACTCGATTGTCCCTATCGCTGTTGATCCTTCTCCCGAAAAACCATACAACATCATGGAGGATGCCTTCAGCTCGGCGACAGCCAAACCCATCTTCTCTAAGGTGGATCGGAATATGAGGTTCACCGAACTCCCGTTGTCTATCAGTACCCTCCTCACTCTCCGGTTGGCGAGCTGGACTGCTACGACCAGAGGATCATTGTGAGGGAACTGGACATGGCCTGCATCTTCCTCCGTAAAAATGATTGGTTGCCTTTCTGATCGCTGCTTTGATTGACGCTGTTCCGGAACGAACTCCACTCCGTTATGAGCCTTTAGTCGTTCACGTATCTCTTCTGGGCGCCTCTGCTCGTGCTGGCCATGTGCGGACCTCCAGAGATGGTGGATATCTCTCCTCCGACCACGGGAGGAGGGACATCCTGATCTACTCGAGACCCAGGTAGACTGGCCGGGACTTCTAGAGCAGGTCGACTCGCTGGAACCCTGTTCCGTGCATATTAAGCCAAGGGTCCGGCTCGGATGAGAGTCTCGATCTCATCTTTTAGATGTCTACAATCGTCGGTATTGTGGCCGACGTCGTTATGAAAACGGCAAAACGTAGAAGTGTCTCTCTTCCCCTTGTGGTGCTTTAATGGCTCCGGCCTCTTCCAAGGGACTCGAGTAGAGTTGGCTAGGAAGATATTCTCCCTAGACTGGGTTAGCTCAGTGTGAGTCGCGAAGATGGGCTTAAACTTGTCCACGGATTTATTCTTCTTTTGGCCGTGCGGACTGTTTTCGCCATTTCCCTTTCTTTTGCCTCCACCGGGCTGGTTGTTTTGTGTGATGTTTTGGGTCGCTGCCACGACCTCCGTCCCCACTCCAGCGGGCTGCTCGGGGACCTGGCTGGTTCCCGCAGCTGAAGCTTCGGCTTCCTCCAAGTTTATCCATTCTTGGGCCCTGTTAAGGAATTCATTAACCGAGCCGACTCCCTTCCTTTGTATATCCTTCCAGAGGTCTCCTCCAACGAGGATTCCAGTTCTCATGGCCATGAGCTTGGAGCTATCATCCGCGTCCCTGGCTCGAGCAGCAACATTCGTGAATCTGCTCAGATAGGCCTTCAGAGTCTCACCGGGCTGCTGCCTCACGTTAGCCAGGGAGTCGGCCTGAATGCGGGCGGCCTGAGAGGCTCGAAATGCCCTTTTGAAGTCAGCTGAGAAGGTCTTCCAGGAACTGATTGATTGTCTTTTACTTTGCTTGAACCACTGCCTGGCAGGTCCAGTCGGTGTGGAAGGGAAGATTAAACATCTCAGCTCGGGGCCAATGTTATGGGCCATCATCAGGGTGTCGAACATCCCTAGATGGTTTGATGGGTCTCCGTCCCCATTGAACTTTGACAAGTGAGGCATACAGAAACCAGATGGGTACGCCGTTGCTGCTATACTGGGGGCGAAGAGTTCCATCTCGTCCCCTGAATCATATTCGTCTTTTTCTTTTTCTGATAGGAGCTTCCTCATCAGCTCCTCCATCTGAGTCAAACGCTCAAGGGTTTGATCCTGATGTCCTTGGTTATTCCGGGGCTGTTCAACAGCTCCTGATCCATTGTACATATTTGGTGGGTTATTGCCCCTCCTATCTTGAGATAGGTTATTTGGGACATTCCCTCCGTTACGTACTTCGGACAGAGCCCCCCTTGAGCGAGTATGGTCATCTCTTCCTGCTTGTTCCCCTCTATTAGAGTTGAGGCGATCTCAAAGGTCGCCTCCCTGGGTGGTTTGATGACTTTGCACCGAATTCAGACGCCGGCGCAGGTCTCCCCCGGAGAGATCACTCTGGCGACTGCCGGTCCAATGGCTCCTGCTAGATAGGCTTGTATTCCACCTCTGGTGCTGAGGATCTGGGCTTTCCCTCGGTGCCCTGCTACGCCGGGAAGGTCCTGCCGATGGCAGATTTCTCCTACTACTCCCATAGGCTGGGATGTCTCGGACGGGCCGAGGAGGAGGCGGATATCTGATTGGAGAAGGAGGATGCCTGACTGGAGAGGCTATCCTAGTTCCGTCAGGGCGGATCAAGTTTGGTGGGGGCCTTTCGGCCTTGCCAACCTGCTGGCCCCGCGCCTGGCGATCTGGACAAGGCGCAGGATGGTGGTTGGGAACGGGCTGATGTTGTGAGCCCGCTCCGGATCTCCTTCGAGAATTTCCTTGAGCTCCTCGGGGCGTCCTCGAGGATGGTTGGGAGCTAGGAGTCGATGTCCTGACAGAACGGCTGTACTGCTGTTGTTCGGCTCTAGGCATTCCTCCGAAGTCTGCCTCTCGATGGTGTGATGAAGGGGTGGAGTTTGCTGCTGGAAGTCTGTCCGAACGGCTATGCCTGGACTGATTACCCCGGCGAGACTTAGGAGCCTCACCTTGCCTCTCTCCGACGTTAGCGTCGGTTGTGAGAGGGGGTAGTCGGGCCAGCATATCCTTAATTTGTTGGCTAGCTGTTGCTAACTGGCTCCTCAGCTGAGCGTTCTCCATCTCTACCGCAGTATAATAACATGGGTTCGGATTAGGCGGTCGAGGCGCCGAACTACCAGTATCATCTTGGCCCGCCGGCTGCTTCCCGGGCCGCTGCTGGACTTCAGGAACTTGTTCACCAGGGATGGCAGTATGATGAGCCTCCTGCCCATCATGTTGTTCTGTTTCGTTACCGTGCCTGGATCGAGTTGTCACCATAGTTGGATGTATGCAACAACACTAATCGAACTTGCTCTCAATGAAAGCACCAAACTGTTGACGCGGTTCTTCGCCAACAGGTAATTAAGAAATGGAGAGAAAGAGATTAGTGCTAAATGTGAACCGAAACAGATATAAGATCTTAGAAAAGGAAAGAGGTGACACAATACACGTTTTTTGAGTGGTTCAAAGGTTAAAATCCTTCTACTCCACTAGTCAGTATTATTGCTCTATACTGGATATTTGATTACAGGGCCTTTCTTACAATAGAGAATCCAACCCTTATTAAGTCCCAGGGTCTCCATATATATAGGAGAAGGCACCTGGGAGTTGGTAAGAAGTTCATCCAGTGACCCTCTTATCTATCACATCAATCTTGTGACATTCATGATTAATTCCTAAACCTGACACATAAGTATGGTCAAATCGATAGGTAAGGGGATAATGGGCCGCACGGCCCAACCCAGTCGTGGGTGTCTGAATACGCACGTTCCTGCTGCGTGTCCGAGAAGTCAAGGGCATATCAGACACGTGATGTCTGATATATGCACGTTTACCTTGCGTGTGTTGACTTTACAAAGGGTCATAGCCTTCATACTCAGTTCGTACCGCGAGCTGGATACCTAACTCGACCATAGGCCTTCAAAATCCGGGGTCAAGTCTTGTGCAATCTTGGCGAACCCTTGAGTTTTCCCTGAGCTAAGGAGGTACGACCTTATGACATAAGCTCCGGTCTTCGGGACGTCCATGAGATAATCATGATAAGGCAGCAGCTCAGCTCGCTAATCAGCCCATGGGAAAATCAGGGCGTATAGAGTTGTTTCTCTATTTGACTAAGTGAATATTTGTGACTCTCACCTACCGGGACACATAGGTTCATGGCTAGTTGAAAAATCTAAGAAATAGAAAAATAAGTTTTTAGTATATACTTTTCTTTAAACATTGTTTATATGTTATGTTATTTCTGAAACTTGTATGAATGAATGTTTGTCGAACAATGTGTTGATTTCTCCTTTATTGATAATTGTAGCTCTATGGCCTCCAACCCCATTATCTCTCTTCTGTCCAAGGAGTTGTTAACCGGCGAGAACTTCATCAAATAAAAATCTAATATCAACATAGTGTTGATCGGTGACAACTCAAAATTCGTGATGACTAAAGCTGAACCTGACTTTCTTGGAGAGAACGCCTCGAAGGCAGTGAGGGAGAAGTATGATCGTTGGACTGCTGCCAACAACAAGGCCAAGGCCTACATGCTCGCCAGCATGTCAGAAACGCTAAGGACTAAGATGGAAGATATCGAAACTGCTTACGACATCATGGAGCAACTCCAAGAAATGTTTGGGCACAAGTCAGCTCAAGCTAGTTTCGAGGCTACCAAGAAGTATGTGAACTGTAGGATGAACCTGGCCAATATGTTCGTGATCATTTTATCAAGATGACGAACTACTTCCAAGAAGCTGAGTTGCATGGAGCAACAGTAGATGAGAAGACTCAAGTTGGAATCATTCTCAACAGCCTTGCACCTAGTTTCCTTATGTTCACCACGAACTATTTTCTTAACAAGTTGGACTATGGAATGACTCAGTTATTGAATGAGCTCCAGATGTATGAAGGAATAAATGGTGGACCGAGTAAAGGACTTGAGAAGAAGGCTGCTACTACCGGGGGTGCTCAGGGTGAGGCTAACCTAGCCTCTTCCTCGAAGAGCAAGAAGAGAAAGGCAAGGAAGGACAAAAAGAAAGCTAAGAAGCAAGCAGCTGGAAAGGCACCGGCAACTGATAAGCCTGTTGGAGCAAAGCCAACTAGCAAGAAGGCTAAAGGACAATGTTTCCATTGCAAGGAGGAGGGGCATTGGAAGCGTAATTGCCCCGCCCTCAAGGCAACTGGAACCCAAGGTAATAATAATTTATTAGTCTTGGATGCATGTGTTTTAGAGGATGATTCTTCTGTTTGGATAGTTGATTCAGGATCCATTAATCATGTGTGTATTTCTTTGCAGCTACTTAGCAACTGGAAAACGGTGAAGGAGGGCGAGTTAAAACTTAGAGTTGGAAATGGTGAATTCGTGGAGGTCAAAGTGAAAGGACAAGCCCGTTTATAATTTGGAAATAAATTTATGTTGTTGGATGATGTTTATTTTATTCCAAACTTTAGTAGGAATTTAGTTTCAGTTTCTTTATTACATCAACAACGATTTGCTGTTACTTTCACAAGTTTTAATATATCTATTTCATTTAATGGATGTGAATTGTGTGTTGGATGTATGGAAAATGGCTTGTATATTTTGCGACCTAATGAATCACTCGCGCTTAACAATGAATTGTTTAAGGTAGCTAATCCTAGGACCGCCAAATGACAGAAGATCGATAATGATCACATGACATACCTTTGGCATCTTCGCCTTGGTCATATTAACTATGATAGGATTAAAAGTCTTACCAAGGCCGGGCCTTTGAAGGAACTCACAATGGGTGACTTACTTGTCTGCGAATCTTGTCTGGAAGGTAAAATGACCAAGCGTCCATTCTCTGCAAAAGGAGAAAGGGCCAAAGTACCCCTAGGGCTCGTTCATACTGACGTCTGTGGACTAATTAATGTTTAGGCAAGAGGTGGTAATGAATATTTCATCACTTTCATTGACAATTATTCTCGATATTCATGCCTTTACCTAATGCAAAGAAAATCTGAAACTTTTGACATGTTTAAAGAATTTAGCAATGGCCCAAAATCAGTTAGGTAAAACTTTAAAGATCTTGAGATCTGATAGGGGTGGAGAATATTTGGATAATCAGTTCCAAGATCATCTTACTGAATGTGGAATTCTGTCTCAACTCACTACCCTAGGAACTCCGCAACAAAATGGTGTTGCTGAGCGTCAAAACCGAACGTTGTTAGAAATGGTGAAGTCAATGATTAGTTATTGAACTTTATCACCGTCTTTCTAGGGGTATGCCATTCAGACCGCTAATGACATTTTAAATGTTGTACCGTCTAAGGCTATCTCCAAAACGCCTCTAGAACTATGGAATGGACGTGAACCTAGTCTACGCCATTATAGAATTTGGGGGTGTCCTGCTCATGTCCTGAGGAAAAAGGAAGGAAAGCTAGAATCGCGAACTGAAGTTTGCTTGTTTGTAGGCTATCCTAAAGGTACTCAGGGTGGTCTGTTTTATAGTCCAGTAGACAAGAAAGTGTTTGTTTCCACAAACGCTACTTTTCTAGAAAACGACTACATGAAAAACTTCAAACCTCGGAGTAAAATATTGTTGGAAGAAATGCAATCAGCAGGAAATGTTCAACCCATACCAATGCAAATCAACAAGAACGTTGAAGAAGAACAGACAGCTGGTCCAAGTCAGATAGTTACGGTGCCTTGTCATAGTGGGAGGGTTTCTCGGAACCTGGAACGCTACGGGATGGATGGTGAAACCAATATGGTAGTAACTGACACTCGTGATGATGATCCATTGTCCTTTAGACAGGCAATGGTTAGTTCTGAAAAGGATTTGTGGCTCGAAGCCATGAACCAGGAAATGGAGTCCATGTACTCCAATTCCGTCTGGGATCTTGTAGAAGCGCCGATGGATTTTAGGCCCATTGGATGCAAGTGGATCTACAAGAAGAAAAGAGGAGCTGATGGAAACATTGAGACATATAAGGCTCGACTTGTGGCAAAGCGTTATACCCAAAGAGAGGGAGTTGACTATGAGGAAACTTTCTCTCCAGTGGCCATGTTAAAATCCATTCGCATACTTTTATCCATAGCTGCAGCTCTTAATTATGAGATTTGGCAAATGGACGTCAAGATAGCATTTCTAAATGGCTTTCTTGATGAGACCATTTATATGGATCAACCAGAAGGATTTGTAGTAGCTGGACAGGAAAAGAAAGTATGCAAGCTCAATAGGTCCATTTATGGTCTTAAACAAGCTTCACACTCCTGGAACTTAAGGTTTAATGAAATAATTAAGACCTATGGTTTTGAGCAAAACGTCGATGAACCCTGTGTTTACCAACTAAGGGAAAATGATGTGAAAGTGTTCTTGGTACTTTATGTAGATGATATTTTTCTCATTGGCAACAATGTCAAGAAATTATCAGACATAAAGAATTGGCTCGGGACCAAATTTCAGATGAAAGATTTGGGTGAAGCTAGTTACGTTCTCGGCATCCAGATCATTCAGGACAGGAATAACAAGATGTTGGCGCTATCTCAAGTAGCGTACATAGATAAGGTACTTGAACGTTTCTCTATGAAAAACTCAAAGAAGGGACTGTTGCCATCCCGACATGGAGTTTATCTTTCTAAGAAGCAGTCTCCACAGACTCCTCAAGAGGAAGAAGAGATGAAACATATTCCCTATGCATCTGCAGTTGGAAGTCTTATGTATGCTATGTTATGCACTAGACCAGACATCTACTATGCAGTGGGAGTTGTAAGCAGGTACCAGTCAAATCCTGGTAGACAACATTGGGCAGCGGTCAAGCACATACTGAAGTATCTACGAAGAACAAAGGATTATATGCTGGTCTATTTGGGAGGTTCACTAGACCCGATAGGCTACACTGATTCTGATTTTCAGACGGATGTCGATGATAGAAAGTCTACTTCTGGAATGGTGTTTACTCTTGGGGGTGGAGCTGTGATTTGGAGAAGCGTTAAGCAGTCTGCCATTTCAGATTCCACCATGGAGGCTGAGTACATAGTTGCGTCTGAAGCGGCTAAGGAAATAGTCTGGCTGAAGAAGTTCTACACGGATCTCGGTGTTATTCCAAGAATGGATAAACCACTCATATTGTACTGTGACAATAATGGGGCTACAGCGAATTCGAAAGAACCTCGAAGTCATAAAAGAGCAAAGCATATAGAGAGGAAATACCACATCATTAGGGAATATGTGTCCAGGGGTGACGTCAAGGTGATGAAGATAGCGTCGGAAGACAATCTGGCGGATCCTTTTACCAAGACTTTGTTGGTTTTTATTGATCAAATCAGAGATTATGCGCAGATTAATCAAATTGTCAGATTAATCCCATAAGATTTCTAGATCTACTTCTTCACACTCATATATATATTGAATCAAGGACAAGAATAGAAACATTACCTCAGGTCCTTCCTTGCTGCTATCTTTTCGTATGGCTGAATCCTTGAGATCTCACACCAAGATCTTCCAAAATGTTCTCAGTCACCCAAAGAACGAGTGTGGGCTCGCTATACAAATAATAGGCAATAACTATTTATCAGATATTCTCAACACATGAGATCTGATAAAGTTTGGACCTAGGTTTTGTGAAGAACAATGACCTTTGTTTTTGTCACTGATCTTTTTCTCTGAGAGAATCCTAGATATTTTTCTATCCCTAAAAACTTACGTTCTGTGAAAACTGATATCCAATATTTAATAATATCCAATATATTAAAATATTTGTTATTTTAAACAAATTCAAAATAACTGATCAGTTATCAGATTTTTGTTTAAATAATAATATTTAAATCAAATCAAAATATCTCATTATTTATTTAATATTTAAATAACTAAAATTGTGCAATCAAGAGACTCAGTCCATCTCTTATGCGTGTAGCACAGTGCCTGTGCACTGTGCCACACGTGTACCACATGCATGTGCAGGCATGTGATTTTTCCCAATTTTATTATTATTTAAATACCAAAAATCCCAAAAATAAATTAATTCAAAATTAATTATATTTTTATTAAATCAAATAATTAATTAATTCTTAATTAATTAATTACACATAATTAAACAATAATTATGTTTGATACATAAAAAAATATTTTACTTATCACATAAGTCATTTTTGCCCATTTTTGTATTTGCCTTTGACAGTGATTGTTTGAGCCATTATGGGGACCATGGACCTATAACATTAAGCTCCAATAAATTGAAACTAAATAATTAAACTCTTTAATTATAATAGTTAATTTATTAATTATGATATTACTCCACTATAAATTCAGGACTGCACTCTTTATGTTATAGATATACTTTTACAGAAATCTTTTTCTTAAGTCGTCCATTGATATAACCATCTTGCAATAGTTCAACCCTCTAATTAATTAGTTCATAAATTAGAATGGAAGAATTACCATTTAACCTTTCTAATTTACTTCTTATTCCTTAAGTACCATTAATTCACTAGTGAATAATTAATCTATAATCTAATTATAGATTTGAGCTCAAAATCATTAAGTTCCAGAATTAACCCTTAAGGGAACTAATATACGATCCGTTAGGAAAGATTAGATTCCGTATTGTTGATACATGTTCCCAGCCATCCATGATATTAGATCTCCAAAACAAAAGTCATTAGCCTCATTCTTTGAAGAGACCTTAACGAGTGAATCAAAAGATTTAATAAATATGAACAGGAGTTCATGAACACTCAGGATTTAGGTTGATCTATAAATGATCATCAGTTATGATATGAATTACAAGTCTTTATTGTTAAATGGTTTTTGGATAAAGACTTTAATTCACATCGGTCCATGTCATATATAATCATATTATATAAAGCACCTTTACCGAGATGTCTTTCCACATCAATAATCCGAATCTAGATTATTTTTATCATTATGATACTCAGTAAACCGTACTTACAACTTCAATTAAAGAATTCCATAACTTTAATTTGTTGTTGTTGAATATTTTTATTCATTCATGTGATCTTAATTCTCTCGTACTAATACAAGATCACACCCTCAATAATGAATATGGAATTTTTATGATATTTACAAAATTATTCAAATAATAATTTAACAATCTAAATATGACAATAATAATAAACCATTGTATTTATTTATTCACAGAAAGAACAAATGTCTTTACATGCTTTTAGGACACACTCCTAACAGACTTTGGCTGAGAGTGTTTTCGTGAAGCATGTAGAGGGAATGGGTTTGAAAAACATGTCTCATTTGTTTTAAAAGGGCAAGTGGGAGTTTGTTGGGTTTTATGCCCTTAATAAAACCATATTTCTTATGTAACACGTTATTATTATCAATAAAAGAAGTAGAAATTATTTTGTTTATTCAATTGCATTGTTTGCTTGTTTTATTACATGTTTATTCAATTAATACAACCATTCATAAAATCCTGAACATATGGATAGTTACAATTATGGTGACTAGGTCACAGTGGATTATAGTTGTAATTATATGTTCAAAAGAACAAGTCATAGATTAGATCAGTGCATTGGATTTTCACTGATTAGGAAGTCTACGATATGATCTACTTGCACATTAGGAGTGTGATGTCTTGTCCAAGGCATTGACCAAGTAGATATGATCGGATGTATTTGGTTACATCGGACTAGGACCGATATTGATTATTAATTGATAACTAAGTATCGTTGTTATCGAATCTAATCAATATCACAATGTTGACCATATGTTAAGTCGATCTTAATTCTGAGTGATAATATTCTGCTAATTATATTATTTAAATATTTTGACTTGTTCGTTACCAGCTTACCCTACGGTCTAGCCCATACTTACATCTTGGAGATTTAGTAATGTAATTGAGTGGGAGTATTATTCATAAATATGAAATCTATAACTTCTGTATGAGAAGTGAAAATGTGATTTCCTTAATTGTTTTGTTCAAAAGGTTAAATGATTGAGATCTCATTTCTGTGATTAAGTTCACGAAAATATCATTTATAAGGAACTTAGTGGGAGTTAAGGATAAAATACTGATGAGGGGTAAAACGGTAATTTTCACCTAGCTTGTTAGTAAGTCATCGATAGAGGATTGACTAACTGTAATTTTTATAACAATGGATAACGTATTTATGGTTTGGAAAATACGTTCTATGAATTCAAGAGTTCAATTCTAAGTCTATAGTGGAGTCACGAGGAATTAATAAGGTAGTGAAATTATTCGTAAATAAATTCACGGTAACTTATTGGAGCTTGATTTCATGGATCCATGGTCCCCGCATCACCTTTGAGTAAATCATCTAGAATGTCTCAATTAATTGATTTAATTATCAATTAGGATTTTTTAAAGTTGACTAGGTCAATTTTGAAAAATTTTATAGAGATATGAGATTTAGATAATAAAAGAGAATCTTTGGGTAAATTTATTAATATTGATAAATTTGTGTCAATATAAATAAATAAAATTAAATCAAGTTTCAAATTATAATTAGTTAATTTGAATAAGAATTTAATTAATTAATTAAAATAAATAAATAAAAGGTTTTGAATTTAGGCCCAATTAGGATTTAAATTCAAAATAAAAGTATTGGGCCCAAGTCCATTTGTGGGAGCCTAAGGATTTTATCTTTTTGTTTATTATTTTAATTAATTCAAAATTCAAATTTAAATTTAAATTTAAATAAAGCCCATTAAGTTGTCTATATAAGGAATATGATATCTAGGGTTTTCAGAAGTAAGTCTCAGTTGATTCATTGGGTAAGTGAAAACTTAGACACTCTAATCCTTTCTTAGCCATTTTCTCTTCTTCTTTTCTAGATCTCTATCTCATGTGTTGAGAACCAGCCCACACTAGTTCTAGGTGGATCAAAGGCTTGGTGAGGAAGACTATGTTGCTGATCTAGTTCAATCTCTTGATAATACTCTGCTACAGAAAGGAATCAAGGGTTAGAGAGATTGAAGGAAGGAGTTGTTCCAGTTCCGCTGCGTATTCGTAAGTTTCTACATCATTGTGTTTATGTTAATTTACGAATCTAATGTTCATATGTATGTCATGTTATTCTATGTTTCTATTATGTGTTTGGAAAAATAATAGGAAGCATGCATCTAGATTTAAATTCCAAGATCCTACACTCCTTACCATTGTACTCGGTCTTGGATTGCATCTTGCTTCCTTCAGCAGTAATGTGGTTACTAGCCCTACTATTAGCATACCAAGCTTCATGATCTAGCATTTCAGGTGTAGCCACGAAGGCTGAAGCATTATGTCCTTTGTCTTGAGTTTTTCCAGCAGATGGACCTAAACCCATGAAGCTCTCATCAAACCGATTGTAGCAGTGAGCTGCCGAGTGACCGTACTTGCCACAGATTTGGCAGGTTGGTTTGGGACCACCACGACCTTTGGATCTGCCACCACCTCTGTTACTGCTGCTGCCTCCTCTATTGCCAGATCCATTGTCATTTTGGGAGTATCCTCGACCTGCGCCCAAATTATTTGGTTTGTTGGCATAGTTGGCAGTGGGATTAGCAAGGCCACTGATAGTCTTTGATCCAGATAGGGCATTGATTCTTTCCATTTTACTATCATAACTCAAAAGTATACCCTGAAGTTCTTGCCAAGTGGTGGACTACCTAGCTTCAATTAGAACAATAATGGGCAAGTATTCGGCATCTAAACCAGTGAGTACATTTGCTACAAGCTGTGAGTCAGGGTATGGGTCACCTGCAAGGGCGAGTACATCAGCCCATTGTCGTTTCTGCCTTAGGTAATCAGCCATTGAGAGTGCTCCCTTCCTTGACGTCTGAATCTTTGTTCTGTACTCATCCATTTTTTACTTCGAGTGTGCGCCATAAAGGGCTTCAAGGGCACGCCAAAGAGCAGCGGATGAATCACATCCCATCACTTCTGTTGCGATCCCTTCTATCATTGAGCCATAGAGCCACCCTAGTAGCAGTTGGTCATTTACTATCCAAGTTTCGAACTCTGGATTCACCTCCAGTACGTTTGAGTTTTCTCCATCGTTGCCGTCAGTAGACGTCTTGATAAACTCCATTGGTCTGGTTTTGGTTCCTTTGAGGTAGCCGTCAAGTCTGTGTCCTCGAACAATGGCAGATACCATAGTCTTCCACAGTGAAAAATTGTTTCGATCAAGTTTGAGTGCAAAGGGTTGATTCAGGGCACTTCCGAAATGAGGTATGGCTGTGTTTGGGGTCTGAGTTTCGGTAGTGTTTGAGGACTGTGGTTGTGGGGTTGTTCCAGTAGCTGCGGAACCACTGCTGTGTGGTGTAGTTTCGCCGGTCGACATGACGAACGTCTGGCCAGGCTCTTGATACCAACTTAAAAAAATGATATAACACAGTATTTTTGAGTAACTGCAGCACGGTGACAGTGGCTGCTGTGTATATTGATATTTATAGAGCCAGAATACAATATGGAGAACATTCTAGAGAATGACAGCACACAAAAGAAATCTGTTCCAAAAAATTAGGGATTTTCTAACAAACTAATGATAGGATGTCAGATTATATATTAATGCATTAAATACAATGATTATGTACTATAATTCTATTTCCTAACATAAGAATGAAGAATATCGCACTTTGAATTTTCAGTCAAAATTTAATAATGATTTTCTCCCCATTTCAACTTGGATGGCTAATTTTGATGTTACAAATAAGACAACATAGTCATAATATCATAGTACTTAAATTTCGTAGGCTGATACTAACAATCCAAATTTTATGCGTAGTATAGTGTAAAGTCATGCATATGACGTGTGTTCAATTTGATGTTTGACTGTTAAGTTTGACAAACAGATAGTTTGCAAAAAATCTAGTCTGGAGTAGACAAAAAAGTGCCTAATAATGTTAAAAATCTATTAGAAAAAGTTAAAAATATTTCTTATTACTTTCATTTTCATGGGAACCTTATTTATAATTAAAGTGCCTTTTGAATGCAAATGCTTATTTGAGAGAGTCAGAGAACCAATGGATGAGAAATTTAAGTAGAAGACAATCTTAAACATAGAAAATAATCCCAAGTTGTGAACTTGTGATAAAATATGTCCACGTCTAGTTGACTTGTAGAATAGTCCACAATAGTTTTCGATGATTGCCCCCGTACTCACTAGAAAACAAACAGAAATATTTATTAACCATCTTATTAAATTTCACTAGATTTCATTATTATTTTTTACTATTCTTGGCTTTTATGACCAGTTTTGAATTTCCTTTCTTATACTAACATCGCAACCATGTCTTTCTATCCACAGGTATAGACAGAGGACAAGGGAACTGTGACTCCAAACACCATGGAAGAACTGAAGGAAAATGGATTCGACAATTCTCAGAAAGAGCTTGATGCTGGTGCTATGTTTGTCCTCAAGTCAAAAGGTCAGTGAGTACTAGTTGTGTGTGTGTGTGTGTGTGCAGAATCTAGACTGTACCACAACTCTTTTGGTCAATAAAAACTTTTGTTGTCCACAAAAACCAGTCCAGCAGTAGTACTTCCTCAATTCTAATGTCACAAATTATGGTATTAACCGTTATTACAGATTTTCTTTGCTAATATGTTGTTATTTTTCACACACCACTGACTTTTCTCTTCTATCTTTTCATATAGTGAATCAATTCTAAGGAAAACATAATACCAAACGGTCTTTGAATTTGCCTCTATGATCACTTGACCATTAAGTTAAGATAACTTTCATTAATGTGCAGGGTCATGGGTTCACTGTGGGTATCACTTGACAAATTCAATAGCGGCCCCAGTCCTTCTAAGTCTGCCATTTGCGTTGGGGTTGCTGGGTTGGGTTGGAGGAGTCCTTTGCCTGACTTTGGCTGCCCTGGTTACTTTCTATGCCTACAATCTCTTGTCTTTGGTTCTTGAGCACCATGCAAACCAAGGACGCCGCCTGCTTCGGTTTCGAGACATGGCTACGGACATTTTAGGTGAGTTTCCATTTAAATTTTTGGAAGAATTGCTCATAATCTAGCTAATATGGTACCAATATCAGAAAGAAGCCATTGGCTTAAGCCCATAATCTGTCTCTAATTTATGATCACTAATATCTTCATCACCAAGTCACATGGGGATTATTCCTTCTTAAAATTTTGGTATGCCATTGTCATATCAGGTCCAGGATGGGGCAAATATTTTGTTGGGCCACTGCAATTAGGAATATGCTTTGGAATTGTAATTGCTAGCACACTTCTTGGAGGGCAGAGCCTTAAGGCAAGTATCTAACTATACTTGGTCATAAGTTTATATTACTTGGTAGGTTATATTAATAAGATGGGATTTTCTTTTGGCAGTTCATTTACTTGCTGGCAAATCCAAATGGGGAAATGAAGCTTTACCACTTTATTATCATGTTTGGAAGTGTAGTTTTGGTTTTGGCTCAAATGCCATCCTTCCACTCCTTAAGGCATATTAACCTCATTTCTCTACTCCTTTGCCTTGCTTACAGCGCTTGTGCCGCCGCCGGTTCTGTAAATATTGGTAAGAACTCAAGACACACATGCGGCCATGTTTCTCAACATCAAATCAGAACTCAAGTCATGTTTGATGAACACAGGATATTCCAAGGATGCACCTAGAAGAGACTACTCTGTTAAAGGAAGCGAAAAGGACCGAATTTTCGGAACCTTCAATGCCATTTCAATAATTGCTACCGCATATGCCAGTGGAATCATACCTGAAATTCAGGTACTTAGTTAAGATACTCTTAATTGCTAGTGTGGTGATCTTTGTTAAGAGTAGAAGTAATACTGATATGTGACTACTTAATTTGCAGGCAACAATAGCACCCCCAGTGCAAGGGAAAATGTTCAAAGGGCTATGTGTGTGTTACAGTGTGATAGCACTAACATATTTCAGCGTGGGAATATCTGGATACTGGGCCTTTGGAAACCAAGCTCAAGGAACAATTTTAGCCAACTTCATGGGGGTTGATAAGCCTTTGCTTCCTACTTGGTTTCTTGTCATCACCAATGCCTTTGCTGTTACACAAGTTTTGGCTGTGACTTTGGTAAGTATATAGATATTTTTATTAGAAAATTGCATCTAAGTCCCACTAAAAAAAAATCATATAGCCCCTCACCACAAATTTTGGCCACTCCATTGACAGGTAAGATAACGCACTTCTTGTCACCCCTTGCATACAAATAAAGTTTTCAGACTTGATATAAACTTTTTTTTTTTCACTTTCATCAACAAATATTTGTCCAGTTCTTTTGTTACCAAACTAACTGCAAGTCATTTTATGTACAGGTTTACTTGCAGCCAACAAATGAAGTGTTTGAGAATAAGTTTGCAGACCCAAAGATGGAGCAGTTCTCCACTCGAAACATCATTCCAAGGCTGATTTTCCGATCACTATCTGTTATTGTGGGAACTTTTTTTGCAGCGATGTTACCTTTCTTCGGAGATCTAATGGCACTGTTTGGTGCGTTTGGATGCATTCCTCTGGATTTTATACTGCCAATGATTTTCTACAATGTAACATTCAAGCCCTCAAAGCGTGGCCTCATATTTTGGATAAACTCAGTCATAGTGGCGGCTTCATTAGTTTTGGTAGGAGTTGGCTCTATAGCTTCTGTTAGGCAGATAGTTCTTGATGCCAAAACATATCGCTTATTTGCTAACATGTAAAATGTATTATAAGTTTTGTAACGTTCGTTAGTAAAAAACTTTTAAAATTATAAAGGAGTATGGTAAAGTGTATATTTTTCATTTGTCAAAACAAAAGGGTATTCTTTTGATAGTTCGTAGTTTTTCCACACATTCAATGCTATGTTGAACACTCTTCATAGAGCAAATCACATGGAGCATTGCTATAGGGTACCATGGTATCGAACAACACCTTAATATTGATTGGTGTAAATATTAAAATTTAGGCATAGCTGAAGAAAATTGATGTTGTTGGAGAATTTGGTTCTTTCTCTAGCTTTGTTACCCTCAAAATTCTATATCTCCAAGTTACGACCTGAGTCCTAGGCTGAGTTGTAAATCCATAACCTGGTGGATCAAATGTCAAATTTTGATCATTGTTGGAAAATCATTATTAATTCATTGTAAATAATCATTTAGTTTATACCATATAGTATCATAATTATAAGTTAAAAAATAATGTAATAACTCTTATAATTATATATAAATATATTGATGATAAAAACAAGATTATCTATCAGTATACATAGACCAATAATATCCTCACAATTATGTAATAATCAAACAATTAAATTTAATTAGTTATAAAATACCAAAATAATACTTAGCATTCATAATTCATCATTCCTAACTATTCATAGTTAATTAAGAGATACAAACCATAAGGTTCCAAATTAAATACATAAACAGTCTCTAGAAGAAAGGACTATAACCATAAATAGAACTAATGAAGCTAAAATCACATTGGTTCTACCAATAAATCACCTTATCCCCACTAACATCATTGGGTTCCTAGAAGGGGAGAGATATAGGGAATGAGCTTACAAAGCCCAGTAGAAAAACAACTAATATTAAATGACTAATAGTATAATAAAACCCCTGCATAGTTAGCTTTGAAAACAAAACATCTATCATCATGTATAAACTAAAAATAGAGAGAAACCACAAATAATCACAAGAGACAAACTACATGTGCACATCACTAAATCTCTAGTTTTCGATACCCATCATAGAAAAATGATATCATAATCCGGGTAGTCGTGCTTGATAACCACCATAATGGGTGGCTGAGATAACTTCATGTACATGTCCTAGGTTTTTATTGTTGGGGTTTTATGCTCGGTGTAAAATCAATTTTATATGTAAGCTCATTTCATTATCATTAAAGAATATAAATCAATTGATACACAAGCCTTGATCCTTCATATAGTATCCCAATCTCATTCTATTGTTGTAGCTTCAAGCATGTCCATAGAGAATGCTAGGAATAGAGATTTTTGGACAACAAATCTTCATTTGTGTCAAGCCTTGATCCTTCATACTGATAATTATGCAAATGCACAATCCATAAAACCCAAATGAGAGATAGCAAAAAGATGAAGAGAGAAAAGGGAAGCTAGAGTGTATTGCAAAATAGAGAGAAAAGTATTCTAGGTTACAAAACTAATAAACCAAGCCTTTTATATAAGGCAAAAGATATAAAATAACAATAATTAAGAAAAGACTAAAATACCCTCAAATAATAACTCTAACACCCCCCCCCCCCTTCAAATTCACGATGCAGCAACAATAAGCATCGAGAGTTTGCCAACTAGAAATTAAAAACGAGAAATAGAATGAGACTTAGTAAAGAAGTCAGCAATCTGTAAAGAAGAAGGAACAAAAGGCAAAGTGATAGTGACAAGCTTCAGGTGGAGACGAGTGAAGTGACAATCAATCTCAATGTGCTTGGTGCGTTCATGAAAAACTGAGTTGTGAGCAATCTGGATGGCACTCTGATTGTCACAATACATAAGAGTGGGTTGAGAATGACATACACCCATATCTACAAGCAGCCATCTTAACCAAACAATTTCTTTGGTAGTAGATGACATAGCGCGGTACTCTGCTTCAGTGGAAGATTGGGAGACAACAGTTTGTTTCTTACTTTTCCAAGAAATAAGAGAATCACCCAAAAAGATACAAAAACCAGTAACAGACTTCCGATCTGTGGGATCACGACCATGATCAGCATCAGATTATGCACGCAGCTCCAAGGAAGAAGTGGAGGGAAACAAAAGGCTTTAAAAGATAGTACCCCGAAGATACCTCAAAATGCGAAGAACAGCTGCCCAGTGAACAGTAGTAGGAGAGGCAACAAATTGACTAACAATGTGAACAACATATGCAATGTCGGGGCGAGTGATAGTGAGATAAACCAAACTGCCAACAATAGTGCGATACAAAGTAGGATCATGCAAGGGAGTGCCATCAGAAGGAGAATACTAAACATTGAGCTCAAAAGGAGTGGCAACTACTTTTGTATCTGTAAGACGAGCACGCTCAATAATGTCAGAAGTGTATTTTGACTGAGAAAGAAGATAGCATTTTGGGAAGAAGGCAACTTCAATACCCAGAAATACCAAAGAGGACCCAAATCCTTCATCTCAAACTGAGAAGCTAATTGAGACTTTAACACTGCAATTCCATCCAAATCATCACCAGTAACGATCATATCATCAACATATAAGGAAAGGAGAATACGACCTGCATTGGTACACTTAACAAATAGTGCTGAGTCATGATTACTTGAGAGAAACCCAAGAGAAGTAATAACATTGGAGAACTTTTCAAACCATGCTCGAGGAGCCTGTTTGAGACCATACAGAGCTTTCTTAAGCTTACAAACTTCTCCATGATTGTGAGGGACCCCAGGAGGAGGAACCATGTAGACCTCTTCATGTAAATCGCCATTCAAGAAAGCATTGTTAACATCCAACTGAGATATATTCCACTGACGAGCAGATGCAACTGCTATAAGAGCACGGACAGTAGTCATTTTTGCACAGGTGCAAAAGTTTCCTCAAAATCCATACCATACTGTTGAGAAAATCCCTTAGCTACCAATCTAGCTTTGTAGCGTTCAACAAACCCATCAGACTTGGTCTTGATTTTATAAACCCAATGAGAACCAATTGAATGTTTACCAGGAGGTAAAGATACCAAATCCCAAGTATCTGTCTTGTGCAAAGTTGAAAGTTCCTCATTCATAGCATGCTACCAAAGAGGGTCAGTAACTTCTTCTTTATAGGATAAAGGCTCAGAGATACAATGAATAGACGCTAAAAACGAAGTGAAAGGGGTAGAATAAGACGAATAAACAAAATGCGGTAGTTTAGTAGACTTACGAGTGCGCTGAGGATAACGAGGAGGATCTACAGTATCAGAAGGATCTAGAACAACTGTAGGCGGAGGTGTTTCAGAAATGTCAGCCTGTGAAATACCGGTATCAATAGCTCGAGACCTGCGAGAGTAATGAAGTGGAAAAGGGACTATAGGAGCAGGAGAAGATTCAGACTCTACAATTTGAGGAACTTGAGGAGAATAGGTACTTGTATGCTCACAAAAAGGATCAATATGAATAAGATCTGATTTGGTCAAGTTGTGAGTAGTGCCAGGAATAAAAAAGAAGGGTATATGCTCAAGAAAAACAACATGGCGAGATACATATCATTTTTGAGAAGTTGGATCAAAACAACGATATCCTTTTTGGCCATCACCATAACCAAGGAACACACAAAGTGCAGAGCGTGATGACAGTTTTGTACGCTCTACATTAGGACGAAGAACAAAGCAAGTAGAACTAAAGACTCTCAAAGAAGAATAATCAGGGATATGTCCATATAGTTTTTCAAAAGGGGACAAACCTGAAGTGATTGAAGATGGAATCTTATTAATAAGGTTGACTGCAGTGAGAACTACTTCTCCCCAAAACTGACTAGGCACAGATGAGGACAACAAAAGAGAACGAGCAGTTTCAATAATGTGTCTATGCTTTCTTTCAGTAACACCATTTTGTTCAGGGGTATCTATACAAGAAGTTTGATACACAGTTCCATCTAAAGCAAGCAAATTACAGAATTTATTTGAAGTATATTCACCACCTTGATCACATCTAAAACATTTAATAACAGAAGCATGTTGAGTTTTTACATAAGCTCGAAAACGATCATAAATATCATAGAAATCAGAACGACATTTCATTAGAAAAACCCAACAAAATCGAGTGTGATCATCAACAAAAGAGACATAATATCTAAACCCTCCTTTTGTAGCAATAGGAGAGGGTCCCCACACATCAGAATGAACTAAGTCAAAAGGTGCAACAGACATGAAGTACTTTTACTGAAAGGTAAAGCAGAAAATTTTGCAAGTTTACAACCACTACAATCAGAAATATCATGAACTTGCAAATCTCCTAAGGTTCTTGTAGAAGCTAAGAATCTTAAACGGGAAGCTGAAACATGACCAAGGCGAGAGTGCCATAAATAAAAACTAGACGATGATGGAGACAATCGAAAGGAAGACAAATCAACACTAGGAGCTGCAAATACTGGTAATCTCAGCTCATCCAAAACATATAAACCCCCCGCCTACGGCCGGTCCCAATCAGCTTCTGAGACTGCGAATCCTGCACATGACAAGAGGTAGAAGAAAAAGACACTAAGTAACTAGAATCACACAATTGACCAACAGATACAAGGTTTAGTGAAAGCTTAGGAATATGGTAAACATTAGGAAGTGATAAATGATGACTGGCAACAGAACCAACACCTGCTAATGGCATAGGAGTACCATCAGCAGTCATGACAGGCACAGATGATGCAGGACACAAGGAAACAAAAGATTTCGAATGTGGAGAAATATGGTGCAAGGCTCCAGAATCTAAAATCCATGTAGAGGATGTCATACCTGAAGAGCTAGTAGGGGGCTGACCTACCGAAGAAGAGGCGGACATGGCATGTGGATGCATGGTAAGAAACTTCTGAAACTGTTCTGAGAGGGCAGCAAGAGCAGGATTGGAAGATGAGGCCCCAAAATCATACGAGTCAGATGGAGGTACAGTAGCAGCGACATTAAATTGCGGAGGACGGTATGGTCGAGGTTGTGAGTGGTTGCCAAACTGTGGTTGGCTACCATAATGAGGCAGTTGATTACCGAATTGAGGAGGTCTGAGTTGATGTCTTTGTTGCTGAGGGGCACGATTTACTAATTTAGGGCACTGAGATTTCCAGTGACATTTTTGTTTGCAAAAGCTGCATTCATCAACTCCAACCTTTGTGTGAGGTTTATTCTCATGGTGAGTAAAGTGTCGAGGAGGAACTACCAAAACAGAGGGATTGGGTGCTGGGAGGATGCCTTTTCCTGCTTGAGACTTAAGATGAATTTCATCTGCCAATAGTTCACTGACTACTGAATCAACCGAAGGAAGTGGAGAACGATTCAAAATAGAGCCACAGAGTCCCTCAAAGTTATCACGAAGTGCCATAAAAAACTGAACCAATCGTTGTTCCTCCATACGAGCAATATATGGTGCAAAAGCTCGTAACTCTGCAGATTCAGTAAGGGCCAATTGATCCCATAGATCTGTCATAACTGAATAGAACTCTTGAATACTCACATCTTTCTATTCAAGAGCTCTAATATCTGATTCTAATTGATATTGCTTTGCAAAGTTAGACTGAGTATACAGCTTTGCAAGATGGTCCCAAACTTCCTTCGCTGTTTCATACTTGGCTAGTTGGGTACCTATGGAGTGCTCTACATAGTTGTTTATCCAAGTAATATTTTTTGAATTATCCACTTCCCAATTTTATAGCAAAGTTGCATAATTTGCTTTGTCATTTGTTGGTTTAACTAAAGTTCCAGAAACATAACCCCACATCTTTTTCCCTTTCAAATTTGTTTTCATCACATAGTTCCAATAAGAATAATTCTTTCCATCTAACCTCACACTAATGGATTGAAGGGAATCATCTCTATTACTTGCCATTTCAGAAACAAAGAACAAATTTCCAAATGCTATCTCAAACAAAAGTTCCCAAATTCTGCAATCTGACGAAACCCTAAAATTTCAGAATGAACACGAAAATCACATACCGAGTTACTGCAAAGATGCTTCGACCTAGTTTGCTGCAATACGAAGAAGACTCAAGCCAAAAGCTATGGTTACGCTTAAGGAATTCAATTCCGTAAACCCTTCTTTGATACCATGATAATTATGCAAAGACACAATCCATAAAACCCAAATGAGAGATAGCAAAAAGATGAAGAGAGAAAAGGGAAGCTAGAGTGTATTGCAAAATAGAGAGAAAATTATTCTAGGTTACAAAACTAATAAACCAAGCCTTTTATATAAGGCAAAAGATATAAAATAACAATAATTAAGAAAAGACTAAAATACCCTCAAATAATAACTCTAACACATACAAGCCAAGCTTTCTTGATGAAGTTTTTGGAGAAAACTAGTAATCTTGGAGCTAGAGAGAGAGGTCTTCTTTTAGAGAGAGAGAGAGAGAGGTGAGTGATCAATCCATCAATTAACTCATATAAACCCTTATATAGTATAGGACCCTCATTAGGCTCAACCAATGAGATTAGAGCATTTGAATTTGAGTTTTGGAGATTATTTACGTAACTGTACGGACTTTTTGTAACAGCCCAGGGCGACACATAACCTGGTTTGTCTCAGCCAAGGGTTTCAAGCTTTCAGTGACGCGTCATCTTCTAGGGGTGACGCATTGTCGACGTCTCTGTTTTGGCACTCCAAGACTTGTCTTAAAACACATCCAATTCTCCTAAACTTCTCGAGTACTCTTATATACTCCAAATAAACATTTTGAACCTAAAATGTTGATTTATAAATGTCTATACTGAAAGTCAACTTTCACATGTTGAATTTTGTGAAATCGTTATTGTTTTAGCACCTCTTTGTGCCTAAACAATTTCACCATGTATTTAACTAATCTCAACAATGGTAATTAGCACCTGTCTCATTAGTAGATCATTTATAGAGGGCTGAATGTCGATAATGTTTGTGACAATAGATAACGTATTTACATTTGGTGTTATGTGAATTCAAGAGTGCAATTCTTAGTCTACATTTGGTTGTGACAATGGATAACATATTTACATTTGGTGTAACATATTTACATTTGGTGTAAAATGTTCTGTGAATTCAAGAGTGCAATTCTGAGTGAAGTCACGGTGAATTAATAAGGTGGTGAAATTATTCGTAAATAATTCATGGTAACTTATTGGAGCTTGACTTAATGGATCCATGGTCTCCGCATCACATTTGAGTAAATCATCTAGAATGTCTCAATTAATTGATTTAATTATCAATTAGGATTTTTAAAGCTGACTAGGTCAATTTTGGAGAATTTTATAGAGATATGTGATTTAGAGAATAAAAGAGAATATTTGGCGGAGTGCTCAGGATCCAAATCAATTCAATTACCCCGAACCAATCCAAATTAATCCAATTACAAAAAGTTGGATATCCAATTATAATTGGATTGGAATGAATTTGAAAAGTTGGATGTTAATTGGATTGGGTCGCTTGGCGAATGAGACTATGAAAATCCAACTAGGAATCAATCCAATCCAATTACAATTAATATATATTATATATAAATATATTTAATTGGATTTTTGTTGTTTTTGGACGCTATATTAGTATTTTGGAGATGTTGTTGTTATTGTGTTCATATTTTGTTACCATCTAAGTACTTTAGTTATTGGTTAATTTTGACACATTACTTTTAAATTTGAATGGTTGTGTTGTAAACTTAATATTTCGACGACTTAATATGGTAATTGTAAGGACTTCATTTAGTATTATTGCTAAATAGTGTTTAGTTTTTTGCATGATTTCTTTTGTATGCTTTTTTTTTTTATTTGTTAACTTCTTTCATAATAAAACTTAGGTTCAAAGATAAAATAACTGATCCAACCCAATTAAAAATCCAATTATAATTGGTGTACCTTACTTCCTTAGAGTCATTACTAAGTGAGTTAAAAATGTGTCATTAGCTCGTTAATCGAGGTTTTAGGTTAAAAGTGTGACTAAACTAAAATAACATTCGTTTAAAGACATTAAGTATAAAAATGTGGTCATTCATTTAAATCATAAAGATTTATACATTTGGATCCCAAAATACTGTTTAGAAAATTCATTGCAACTCAAAGTTATAATTAAGGTTGACCTAGGCGACAAAACAACTATTACAGTACATTTTCCCAAAAATAACCCTGGTCGTGGCAGCTAGGCAGGCCGAACATGTACCGGTCACTCCACGCTCGCTGTACTCATGGTTGGTCGACATTTCCCTTGCCTTTACCTACACCATAGAGTACCCATGAGCCGAAGCCCAGCAAGAAAACTCAACACAAAACATATAACATATGCATAATTATCCACAGCATACAACAAAACAGCCAACGGGCTAAATTCTACCAGGCCATGGGTTCGCGGTCTTCACTGAGAGGGTGGCTCCTGCACCCTAGGAGGGTCTCACCCTAACGGCTTGCTCAGCGTGCTCAATGCCGATTCTGGCCCCTTGCTGTACCCGACCTCTTGCCATTCTTGGTCTTTGTTGTTCCCGACATTCATTGTACACTCACAAGCATGCACCACATAGCATAATATTCACAGATATTTAAACACATGATCTTTATTTATTTTCATGTAGTTCTAATATTAAACAAATTAATATGAGATAACCTAGAACATGTTTCTAAAATTGAATTCAAAGAGAAACAATGATAAGAATACTTACAGTATACGCAGCGGATTGAATGAGTCATTCCTACAGTTTTTCTAACCCTTGTGTCCTTTCTGTCGCAGAGTATTATCAAGAAACTGAACTGATCTTCAATTTTCTTCACAGCCTTCCAAAGTATCCTTAGAATCACCTAGACTAGAGTGGGCAATTCTCAACACATGAGATAAATACAGAGAGAATAAGAGAAAATAATAATAAGAGGCTTATAAAAGGACTTGTGTTTAGAGAGAATCTAAAAAACTATCAGAAACTTGTGTTTTTTACTTCTGAACTTCTTTGTTTTCATCTCTCACTTAGCACTCCTTTTATAGACTCAATTAGGTCATTTAGTTTAATTAAAAAAATCAATAGAATAATAGCCAATTTGAAGCCCTAGGTCGAAATTATCATGGGGTTTAGGCCCGTGAAATTTCTCATTTGATTATAAGCTCATTGGACTTAAAATCAAGGCATGTATTATTTTCTATTGATTTAATTAATTAAATAATTATTTAAATCATTTATCAACTTAATTATATATAATTTGAACCTTGATTTAAACTTATTTATTAATTTAGATACCAATATATCTTAATTAATAAATCTGCCATAATTTCTCTTTTCTTCTCTAAATTACATAACTCTATGAAACTATCCAAAATTGACCTGGTCAACTTTGATAATTCTAATTGATAATTAAATCAATTAATTGAGACTATCTAGATGATTTTATCCAAGGTACAATGGGGACCATGGGCCTATGAAATCAAGCTCCAATAAGTTATCTCTAACAAATAAATTTACTAACTTATTAATTCTTCATGACTCCACTAAAGACTTGGAATTTGACTCTTGAATTCATAGAACACTTTATAACAAATATAGACATGCTATTAATTATCATGTTTACAACCATAATTGTCACTCAATCCTCTATAGACGGTCTACAATGAGATGGGACTAAAATACTGTTTTACCCCTCAATGTATTTTATCCTTAAAACACTTAGTTCCTTGTAAATGATATTTCAGTAAACTAATTCAATTACTGAAATGAGATCTCTATCATTTAGCACCTTGAACCAAACTAAAAGGAAACCATCATTTCACTTCTTAATCAGAAGCTATAGATGTTATATCTATGATTAACACTCCCACTCAATTATACTACCGAGCTCCCAATAGGTAAGTATGGGCTAGTCCGTAGGGTAAGCTGGTAATGAACAAGTCAAATAACTCAAATAATACAATCAGTTAGAATATTAACCACTCATAATTGAGATTGAATTGACCTATGGTCAACTATATGATATGACTAGAATAGATAATAACGGTATGTTTACTTATCTTATCAACTGTTGTTGTGCAAAAATAGATACTAAGTGCAAGTGTACACTGTCAACAAGTAATAAGGTGATAAGAACCCAATATCGCATCCACAAGGATTGTTTTTAAGCTAAAAATTGTGAAACTAAAGTCTAGAAAAATGATTAAAAATAAAAGAACCAAACTCAAATTAAATTGGAAGTTGATTTTTATATGCAATTAAAAATAACTAACAGATGAATTTAAAATCTAAATTAATGGGATGCAATATGAAAATCAGTTGATAATGAAATGGTAAGTTAGGATAATTAACTCCCCCTATTATGCAATTACAGGAAACAATGCTATGAAAATGTTGTGGCACGCTGACAGTTTACTAATCAAGAATTCTAATCAAGTCCATAAGTTTCTGTCGAAATCAAATGGGTTTAACTCTCTAATTAAATTACTTATGTCTAAGCCAATTTAATTTCAAGAATTTCATATCAAGCACCAATTCTATGAGATTATGCAAGGCAAAGATATATGTCTATACCCTCACAAAATTAAAATCAAAGAAATTAATCTTGCATTATTCAAGTCTTTTGTCCAATAATTATAATCCTTTTCAGCTATCTTAACTATTTCAATCATTTACTTAAGGTGATTAAGCAATAGTAAATATTAAGCATGAAAATTACTTGAATGAATAAACCTCAATTAGCATTAAGCATCAATAGCAAAGTTCCACAATTGCATAACAAAGTTTCTTAATTATCCTAACTTAAAGAGAATTAGTTCATAGCTTTAAACACAAAATAACCCAACTTATAATCATCCATAAATCAAAATAAAATGCAAGAAATAATTAAGTTCTAAGAGAGAAGGGGAAGAAAAGCAAGCCAAGAATATTATGGAGTGTCCCCCAAATAACCCTTCTCTTTTTGTCTTCTTCCTTAGAATCCTCTCTCTCTTTCCTTCTTTCTTCTTTTAATGGCTGCCAAAATGGGTATTTTCTTCTTGCGCCAGGCGCCTGCCCCTCTTTTCTGTCTATTGCTTCTTACCCCTAAAAGAAAAGATGATGATAGTCCATTTAGTCACATGAGCTAGGGCTCTCTATTCACGTGCAAGCCCTCATTTTGTCTCTTTCTCCACCTTTTTGGACCACCAATTAATAAAAGCCCAACTTTTCAGCCCAACCTTCAGCCAAAAAAAAATACATTTTAATGAAATGCAAAGGCCTCAATAATTTATGAGGTGGAAGACCAAAACATGTGAAATTCCTTAATGCTGCCTGAACGAAATTCTGTGAAAATGCTGCAGTAATCTGATCATTTATTTCTCCATTCAAGCTCCAATTCTTCTCTACAGTTTCCACTAGATCTCTTGCCCAACTTCATAAACAAACATAGCATTTATGAGCCTCTTTTCATCAATTTACAAGCATTAACATTTAATAGCTCTAATTAGCAAATTAACAAAAACTACATTTAATATAATTGTAAATCACTTGAGAGACACAATTTTTGCTCAAAATTTTAGTTTAACAATGGTAAAATAACTCTATATCCTAGAGTTATCAACTGTCAATATCGATCCTGTTTGATGTAACAAATACATCCGATCTTATCTACTTTGCTAATGTTCTAGAAAGAACATAACACCACAATGTGTAAGTAGATCATATCGTAGATTGGCAAGTTAGTGTAAATCATGTGCACTGACTAATCTTAGGACTAACTTATTTTGAACATATAATCATATTTATATTCCACTCTGATTACGTCACTATAAATACGATTAGCTATATGCTCGGGATTTGATAGAAGTTTATATTAAACAAATAATCATGAAAATAAAACATGTGAGCAAAGTGATTGACCAAGTAAAAAAATAATTTCTATTCTTTTATTGATAATAAAATGAGATTACAAAGAAATTGGGTTTTAATTAGGGCATAAATGTTAGAGAATATATATTTATACTCAATGGAAATGTGGAAAAACCAAAATACAACTCTATGCAAAAATACAATAGACAAGATAATGTGGATTAAAGAAATATTACAACTCAATTGCTCAAAATACAAGTAAATATAAAGAGGTAGAAGAAGAAGATTACAAACTCAAAACAATAATAATACAAGTAAATAAGATCAACAAGATCAAAAGAATGAAAATAAAACCAATAAAAAGAACAAACTCTCACACAACCAAAGTGTAGAGTAGTGGGGATCACCAACTTGAACAAGGTTCAAAACCTTTGTCCAAAAGCTTATTTCCCTTTATTCTCTAAGCACTAAGGGAACTCTCAAGGAAATAGCTCTCTGGAATAATCATGCCTCAAGGTGTATTTTTCAGCCAAGTGCTTTGTGGATGAAAAATGGTGTATCTTACAAGTGAGCTTTAGGCTTCTATTTATAGAGTTTTGAAATACCCTTTGAATTTAAAATTCCACCAACCCCCATGGCTGTTGCCAATGATTAATTGGATGTTTATGGAATTAAAATAGAGATTTGGGAGTTATTTGGTTGTTGGAAACGTTCAAAATTGGATAAAATCAAAGTTTGGAAAATGTTGTCAGCCGCTGTAATGACCCACTAATCTAGACTATTTGGACCATTAACGAAACTATACATAAATCTTTCATTTTTACGAAAATACCATAATTTATTGAGTAACTTGCAAAATAAGAGTTATTTACAAATAAACAGAATGCTAAGAAGGATTTGGGATCCCATTGTCTTTAAAAACAAAACATGATTTAAATAAAAAGAATTACATAAGAAAATGCGGAAAAATACATATAAAACCATAGAAATTAAAAGGAGACTACATCCTCGAATCGAATAACGCTCGGACCCTTGACTCCATTCATCATCGATACACATCCTCCAAGCGTCACGAATCTTACCGCCTCTAAAGCTTATTTCCTGCACATAAACAGAGAGGAATGAGCCTAATGCCCAGCAAGGAAAATCTAACACATAGTCATAAACATAAACATAATTTCATAATAACGTAAAGACATATCATAACACATAATTCACTTATTATAATGGCCATTATTACTTGGGGTCCCATAGACTAAACAAGCTTATGCCCATGAGATTAGTGGGGTCCTACCAGCTAAATAAGCTTATGCCCACAATCTTTTTGGGGTCTTGTTAGTCAAATAGGGCATATGCCCAAGCCTACAACATACACATCAATAACATATTCATAACATATGAAAACATAACACATAAAATAGCATAAACATAAACATATAGATTCTAGCCTATTTTCCTTACCAAAGTTACCGGGATAAAATGGACTGAGTTGGGACTTTTTGGAACACTCCTAAAACCATAATGAACAAGAGTGAGTCTAAAGAAAGGAGATGAAATGAAAGAGAATAGGAAGACTAAACCATTAAAAGAAAATATGCTTACCACAACTTAAGTGCTTAAGAACTTGGATTCCCTAACCAAAATAAGAATGAGGCTAGGAAATTGAGTAGAAGACTAAGAGAAAGGAAACATAATACAGAAAGAAACTAGAGTTTTGGTTACCTCAAAGATTTGCAAGATCAATCTAACCTCCACCGAAATACTATAGAACTCACTTCCCAAAGTGTTTGATAAGCTTATGATGTTTAAGCTTATAGTTTTTCCCCAAACCAGGTGTTTACACTCTCACACTCACTTAACACTAGCAGCTTCTGAACTTAGAGCAAATGGTGAATAATGGCTGGGTACTAGGTCCTATTTATAGAGTTTGGGAATGAAAGTATCTTGATTTTACTTGAATAAAAATAATGGCTTTTTAGGTGAAAATCATTTGAATAATCGTTCAGCAGAGGCTGAAGACTCGTTCAAAAGATGCTGGACTGTTGAAGGAGTTTGAATGGCTGAAAGGAAATGAATTCAAAAGAGTTTGAATCCATGCTGAAGGAGGCGATATATCGCCCCCTGTAGGCGATATATCGCCTGGGCCAGTATGCCCGAGGCGACCGTGCATCGTTTCGTGTTTTCAGTATCTACGTGCTGCGACATATCGCCCCCTATAGCTGCGATATATCGGCACACGCTGAATATTTAAACACGAAATTACACATTTTTAGCTAAGTTTGAATGGAGTAAACAGCCTTGACTAAGCCCTCAACGTACTCAAAGCTGCTGACTGACCCTATAACATTCAAACTTTACTCCTTATTATATTTAATCCTCAAAAATCTTTAATCCTTAATCACCATTCATAACATGTGCTTAAAATCCTATTGGTTGATGTCTAAACCTTATAATATAGTAAATATAATCCTTAATTATCAGTCATATAATCAAACCTTAGGTTATACTTAATATTCTTAAACTATAGGTTAAACTTAGAAAATCTATAAGTACTACTATGAGTGTCCAAATAATTCCCGGTCTGAACCAAAAATCCATAGTAACAAAGATAACACTAAACATACTATAATACTACTAAACAATTAGCTAAGTAAAGTTCTTGGACTCTACAGCCGCTCAGGCCGCGGCCTGAAAAACACAAGTTGCGGCCCACGGTGTGTTTTTTGCCTCTTTGGTCGCGGCCTGAAAAACATAGGCTGTGGCCCAAGTCATTTTTTCAGCAACCAATTTTCCAAATTTGCCAAAACGTTCCGAATTCATTCCCACTTGATTTTGTAACTTCCATACACATGATGGGAGTTAAAATCACATCTCTAACAGCCATATTTCACATATGGCTTTAAGAAATTCAAATCAAAATGTGTAATATCAAATCTACACATTATTGGATATTTGGGAGTTACAAGTTTGTAACTCCAAAATATGTCACATTTGGGCACATACATGTGTCCAATTTTGTGACTCTCAATAATATGTTACAAGGTGTGACAAATCACATTATGTCACATTATTTAATCTAACATTATATTATTTAAAATAATATAACAATAAAACCCCAACAACATAAACATTAGGGTCGCGCCCTGCAATACAAACAATAGGGCTACGCCCTGCTCTACGGGTACAATAGTTTCCTTACCTGTGTCCCGAGCTATTAGAGCACCGCGATCCTGAGCACAATCCTCTAACCCGAGCCTTGTTGAAAACCTAGTCATAACGCATTCATAATAACCATCCATCAAGTTCTAAACCAATAAATAACTTCAGAATATTAATCTAGCCTCGGGGAACTTGGATTCTACCAAACCGGGTAGTAAAATCCTTCATGAGCCTTAACATTTGAGTTCCCGAGCTAAAAACTCTTAAACAGCCATTATTTGCATTTGAGCCGCAGCCCAGCCCCTTAAGGGTTGCAGCACGCTCAAGTCAGAGGCAAAATGCCTCTCTGTTGAGGGACACGGGCCGCAGCGTGCTATACCTTGCACCGCGGCGCACCTAGGAAAAACAGAGGCCTTCCAGCCTCTTCGTGCACACGAGCCACGGCGCCTGAAGAACAGGGCCGCGACTTGAACCCCCAAACCTAGAAAATAAACCTTTTTCCTGCGTTTTTCCTCGAGCCTAAACCCCAATTTCATACCCCAAACACCAATTAAACTCATAATTAAGCCTAGACTTCCCTTCCACACAACCTAGGCTCCATAACAAAACTCAGAAACAATTCATATACTCATCAAAACTCAAAACCAAACTAAAATCTACCTTCCATGTGCACTTAAGGTTCTAGCAAGAATTTAACAGAAACAAACCACCATTAATTCTTACCTTTGTGATATCTCAAACCTTGAGCTGATTCCCCGAGTCTTCAAGCTTTTAGCCTCCCAAATTCTAGCCTTGAATCCTTAATCTTTGGACAATTTTCTTCAAAACCTCTAGGCTTCAATGAGAGAAAGAATGAGCCGAGAGAGAGAGAGCAAGGCTGAGATTCCTTTCTGTTTTGTTTTCCCTTTAGTTTTTCTTCTAAGTCTCAGCATCCAAAATCCATGTATATCCCTTAGCCAAAAGTCCAAATTACCCCTTAAGTCTATCTAAATCCTCAAGTGCCACCAAGGGCAATTTCGTCATATGCCACATCCTGCTAAATCCTCGAGTATTCATATAAATCCCTGTTTAATCCCGACATATTTGCTAAATTAATACCCGTTACCTGGTAATTCCCAAACACATATTACATTCCCAAAATACCCCTAGGCTCCTCCCGAGCCTGGTATTCGACCTTGTTGTGACTATTTAGCTAAACCGCTCCCTAGGACTGACTCGGATCATGCATCACAAATATATCACCACTCACGCGTGGTATCAATCACAGTATACACAAATATTACATTTATGCCCTCAACAGGCTAAAATTACAAATATGCCCCTAATAACCAGATGGGGCCCACATGCATATTTAATTCACCTAAACATGCATTTCTAATCACATTCACATATTAACATAATTAAATCAAGTATTTCCCTCCCGACACGCTAATCAAGGCCCTAAGTCTTATTAGCAAATTTGAGACACTACAGTTGGATTAGATTTTGAGGGCAAATTGGATTGGATTGGATGATGATTTCCAATATCCAACCTTTAATTGAATTTGATTGGTTATGGGTAAAAATGTTGGATCGAATCAGATGACCATCCCAAATTGGGCATATTTATTAATAATGAAAAATTGATGTTAATATTAATAAATAATATTGAATTAAGTTTCAAATTGTAAATATTTAATTTGAATAATGATTTAATTAATTAACTACAAAATGTATAAATAAAAGGGTCTTGAATTTGAGTCCATTGGGCCTTAAATTTAAGACACATATCATGAGCCCAACTCATATGGTGTGGGCCAGCCATGATAGAGCTTTATTTATATTTTATTTTTTAATTAATTTAAATAAGAAAATAAGCCCATGGATGTATCTATAAAAAAAAGTGTTATAGAGAGGGTTTTCAAAAGTCAGATGACAATAAGAGTCAGTCATAGAAAACTCTAGAATCACACTCTTCTAGCCACTCTCTTCTTCTTCTCTTCTAGATCTTTATCTCATGTGTTGAAAATCAGCTCACACTAGTTCTAGGTTGATCAAAGGCTTGGTGAGGAAGATTGTGTTGCTGATCTAGTTCAATCTCTTGATAATAATACTTTGCTACAGAAAGGAATCAAGGGTTAAAGAGATTGAAGGAATGAGTTGTTCCAATTCCACTGCGTAATGTAAGTTTCTATACTTTACTCTGTATTTGTATCAATTTCATAGGAGCATGTTCTAGGAATTTGCATGTTTGTTTGATAATATGTGAATTACATGAAAATAAACCAAGATTCTGCTTGTGTATTTCTAACAACTGGCCTTAGAGACATAGGTTGTTAGCTTATTTTCATGATTGAATATGTATGAAATTGATTGATATGTTGGGATTGTATCCTTTAAAGCATATGTGTTGAATAATGTTTTATGAAATATATAATTAAAAATGATTTTTTGCATGTATTGATTGTTTATTATTATTATTATTAGAATGATATTATATAAATAACAGAAAATTCACAAATTCGTTATTGTGACTACAATCTTGTATTGGTACTGTAATGTCCAAAAATTCCTAATAAGGCTTAGTGTCTTGATTAGGGGGCCAGAAGAGCAATATTGGACAATTATGTTATTTTAATTGGTTGATTATATGATTATGTGAATTGAATGAGTTTTATTACTATATGACTGATTGGGCATGTTTAAGTGTATTAAATGTGCTTATTGCCCTGTTTCTAGTAATAAAAAAATGACATTTTTGTAATTTTAACCCGTTGAGGGTATATCTGTGATTGTATGTGCTATATGCTTGAGCCCACGCTGTTATGTGGGTATACATTTGAGATATTCGGTAGGAGTCGATCCGTTCGAGCAAGATAACTATTTAGTCACAATATGGATTAATACCCAGCTCGGGTGAGTCTGTTAGGATTAATGTCTATTATCCAAAGAATAGGCACAGATGACGTGGCAAATGATTTCTAACACGTGGCTGACACCTGGCAGAATCCTGATCAGCTATCGACCAGTGAGATGTTGCATGCATAACGGTTGAGTTTCCCTACGACCAGTCTGGTCGTACACTCCACACATTTAAAGGGAATTTTATGAAGATCTTAGTCAATCCTGAGATTGTCTCCCATAATTTCCTGAGTATCCGATTATTTAGGAAATAATATCTGTAACAAATTATTGTAATCTTCCCTGAGCCTATAAATAGAGAAAAATAGCTCAAGGGAGGGACTTTTGGATTTTTAGCTTTCTAATTATCTAAAAGAGAGTTTTACAAGTGTATTGAAGCTATCATATTCGAGATTTGTATTTTTTCTTCAGAGGTTAGTGAAACTCATTGAACCCTAGTTCTTTGATCACCCCTTTGAATCATACATCAATAATAATCCAAGTGGGCGTAGGTCATTACCAGATTTTGGGGCCAAACCACTATAAATTATCGTGTTCTTTATTCTTTTCGTCATCACATTCATTTCAACATATTTGTCCACATCAAGCATATTTGACTCCGTGTCAGTTGACCAAAATCAGGGTCAACATTCTGGTGCTTTCATTGAGAGCTTGATATAGTATTGTTGAAATATCAATGGCAAAAACTACCAAGAAAACTGGACAGGCGGCCAGAGCTGCACCATCTCAATCCTCCTCCCAACGTGGCAGAGAATGAGCCACATCTGGAGTTTGATGAGGAAGAATTGGACTCCGAGACGCTGAGGTATACCCTGGGAGTATTGCAGGATGAACTGGCCAACCTGAGGGCCAGCCAAGAAAGCGCTACTGAGATTATGGCGTGGCAGCAACAATAGATCGAACGGTAGCGCCAGGAGCTAAGTGAGAGGCAGGCAGAGATGGACCGTCGTCAGAGGGAGGTCGTGGCAGCCCTCGAAGCAGCTTTACAGTTAGCTAGGAGTCAGGTTATACGTGCTTCGCAGCCGGATCAGGCTACAAATGGACCGCCCTAAAGGGGTCCTAATCCTAGCCCGCCTATCCAGCCCTTGAGCCCACTGTAATGACCCACTAATCTAGACTATTTGGACCATTAACGAAACTATACATAAATCTTACATTTTTACGAAAATACCATAATTTATTGAGTAACTTGCAAAATAAGAGTTATTTACAAATAAACTGAATGCTAAGAAGGATTTGGGATCCCATTGTCTTTAAAAACAAAACATGATTAAAAATAAAAGACATTACATAATAGTGCGGAAAATACATGTAAAACCATAAAAAGAATATAAAATGAGACTACATCCTCGAATCGAATAACGCTCGGACCCTTGACTCCATTCATCATCGATACACATCCTCCAAGCGTCACGAATCTTTCCACCTCTAAAGCTTATTTCCTGCACATAAACAGAAAGGAATGAGCCTAATGCCCAGCAAGGAAAAATCTAACACATAGTCATAAACATAAACATAATTTCATAATAACGTAAAGACATATCATAACACATAATACACTTATTATAATGGCCATTATTACTTGGGGTCCCATAGACTAAACAAGCTTATGCCCATGAGATTAGTGGGGTCCTACCAGCTAAATAGGCATATGCCCACAATCTTTTTGGGGTCTTGTTAGTCAAATAGGGCATAAGCCCAAGCCTACAACAAACACATGCACAACATATTCATAACATACTCATATCATATCATATCACAACATAACACATAAGATAACATAAACATAAACATATAGATTCTAGCCTATTTTCCTTACCAAAGTTACCGGGATAAAATGGACTGAGTTGGGACTTTTTGGAACACTCCTAAAACCATAATGAACAAGAGTGAGTCTAAAGAAAGGAGATGAAATGAAAGAGAATAGGAAGACTAAACCATTAAAAGAAAATATGCTTACCACAACTTAAGTGCTTAAGAACTTGGATTCCCTAACCAAAATAAAAATGAGGTTAGGAAATTGAGTAGAAGACTAAGAGAAAGGAAACATAATACAGAAAGGAACTAGAGTTTTGGTTACCTCAATGATTTGCAAGATCAATCTAACCTCCACCGAAATACTATAGAACTCACTTCCCAAAGTGTTTGATAAGCTTATGATGTTTAAGCTTATAGTTTTTCCCCAAACCAGGTGTTTACACTCTCACACTCACTTAACACTAGCAGCTTCTGAACTTAGAGCAAATGGTGAATAATGGCTGGGTACTAGGTCCTATTTATAGAGTTTGGGAATGAAAATATCTTGATTTTACTTGAATAAAGATAATGGCTTTTTAGGTGAAAATCATTTGAATAATCGTTCAGCAGAGGCTGAAGACTCGTTCAAAAGATGCTGGACTGTTGAAGGAGTTTGAATGGCTGAAAGGAAATGAATTCAAAAACATTTGAAAACATACTGGAGGAGGCGATATATCGCCCCCTGTAGGCGATATATCGCCTGGGCCAGTATGCCCGAGGCGACCGTGCATCGTTTCGTGTTTTCCGTATTTACGTGCTGTGATATATCGCCCCCTATAGCTGCGATATATCGGCACATGCTGAATAATTAAACACGAAATTACACATTTTTAGCTAAGTTTGAATGGAGTAAACAGCCTTGACTAAGCCCTCAACGTATTCAAAGCTGCTGACTGACCCTATAACATTCAAACTTTACCCTTATTTAATTTAATCCTCCAAAATACTTAATCCTTAATTACCATTCATAACATGTGCTTAAAATCCTATTGGTTGATGTCTAAACCTTATAATATAATAAATATAATACTTAATATCAGTCACATAATCAAACCTTAGGTTATACTTAATATTCTTAAACTATAGGTTAAACTTAGAAAATCTATAAGTACTACTATGAGTGTCCAAATAATTCCCGGTCTGAACCAAAAATCCATAGTAACAAAGATAACACTAAACATACTATAATACTACTAAACAATTAGCTAAGTAAAGTTCTTGGACTCTACACCCACAAAGGCCCGAGCAGCCTACAATGCCTTAGGATGATCTCCCACTGAGGGATCCTGAAGCACAGCCTATTTCCCAGGCTGGTCACGGCAATCCCCCGTGGTCAAGGCAGAATAGGGCCGGGCAGCAGCCCCGCAGTCCTAGACGCCATAGGGGTGAAGAACCAAATCCACCGAGCAGTGGGAAACGTCCTTCTGGAAACTGAAGGAACTCAGAGATAGGCTCTACGGTCCGGGGCCCCCCACAGCATGATAATGCACGGGGACCTACCAACCAGCGTAGGCCACCCTCCAACACTCGGGAAGTAACAGCCCAGGAAGGCCACCGAGGGAACAGTCAATCCCATCGTAGCCAATCGAGATTCAGAGATGGCCACGATTATAATGAAGCCGACTCGGGCAGAGGTAACACCGGTTGGAGGAATGAAGAAAGAGGAGGGGGCAGAAGCCCACCACCTAGGGATGACTAACCCGACAGGCGCGACGCTGGGGGGCAGCCCAGACATAATAACGTCTTTGATCGGCTCGGAGCCAGCGAGCAGCGGAACAGAGACGAGGACTTAAGGGATGTACTCAACGATCGCAGAGAACGGCACGATGAGTACATTCCCCCAGCAACAGTAGAGGCCCCGGCTGTTCCTAGCGCCATGCAAGCCCAGATAGACGCCCTTAACTAGGCAGTGCAACAGCTGGTCTGGAGAAGAACATCTTATATCGACCACGATAGGAGAAAGGGTACTCCTTTCGTCCAAAGGATAGCTACGGCAGAAACTCCTAGCAAGTTCAATATGCCTACGCTCCCGAACTTTGATAGGTATGGTGATCTGTATCTCATGTCAACAAATTCGATATACAAATGGACATTCAGATAGTGTCCAAAGACGCTCGGTGCAGGATCTTCCCTGCAACACTTTCTAACGCTGCACAGGAGTGGTTTTTCTAATTCCCTCCTGCAAGTATAGTTTCCTGGGAAATATTCGTGAAGGAATTCTACGGACAATTCTATGCGGGTCGTGTGCACCCAACTGAGGCAAACCTGTTGGTCGAAATACGCCAGCAAGATGGAGAACCACTGAAAGACTACGTCCAGCGTTTCATGCGAGCAGTAGCTGGAGCGAAAATAGTAGGAGACGAAGGCAAGATGATGGCCATAACTGCAGGGGTTAAGCGTTGTACGCCTTTATGGAACAGCCTCAGAAAGCATGGAGTTAGAACTACCCAGGAATTTTTAGATTGAGTTGATCGATACATTAAGCTCGAAGATGCCATAGCCAGTGATGGAAAGCTTCCAGGCAAGGATAAGGGGACTGCCGAACCCACCAAAGCCACCAATGGGTCGAAGCCCAATGGCAACGGCAATGGCAATGGCAAAAATGGTGGGAAACGGCCGCACAATGAGCCTTCCACCTCTGACAATAAACGAGCCAAGGGTAATCGTTACGAACCACGGTTCATTAACTACACTACCCTTATTGAATCTCGGGGAGAGGTGTATCAGGCCACAAGTTCTATTGTGCCTTACAAAAATCCTGCTCCCATTCGAAAGGATATTTCGAAGAGAGACACTACCAAGTTATGTCGTTACCATAACGACTACGGACATGATACAAATGAATGCAACCAGCTAAATGATGAAATCGAGTTCCTTATTAGCCAAGGACACTTGAGAAGATATGTACGGGCCTCGGGAAATTCCCAACGAGAAGCTCCAGGTGGCAACGAGCATGCGCCCACACACCAATGTTCGCCACCTTTGCAGCTGAACCCCATAACTGGCACTTTACTCACCATCTGCGGAGGCCCGCACCTCGCGGGAAGCAGTGGAAAGGCGAGGGAATGATACTCTCAGACCCTACGCCACGACCAGGACATCGAGATGATGACCGTGGAGGACAGAGTGTCGAAGAAGGCTCGGTTGGATGAGGGTGAGATAACCTTCTCTGATAGCGACTCCCAGCATGTCTGATTCCCACATGCCAATCCGTTGGTCGTGGATGTTCAAATCGCCAATATGATGGTGAAAAGAGTACTAGTTGATACAGGAAGTTCAGTGAACATTCTGTACAAATCTTCGCTGGAGCGCATGAAATTGTCTGTTAGGGACTTGGAACCCTGCAACCAGACAATTTACAGCTTCTCTAGTGAGGGATTCACCCCAGCGAGGTCAATCAAACTTCCAGTAACAGCAGGTACAACGCCTGCTACCAGGACATTACTCGCTACTTTTATAGTAGTCGATTGTCCTTCAGCAAACAATGCTGTCATTGGAAGGCCCATACTGGTTGATCTTCGGGCCGTCACCTCAATATGGCACTTGGCCATGAAATTCCCAACAGATGCAAGGGTAGGACGCATGTTGGGAAATCAGAGAGAAGCCTGGGAGTGCTACAACGCCTCAGTCACGAAGGCAAAGAAGGGAACATCGAAGAGCACTTCCGCAGAAAGGTGGCAAATGGCAATCGATACACAAGCCCAATCAGGTGATGGAGTCACCAAATAAGGTGTTGCCCAAAGTGAGGATAGAGATTTAGATCCTCGCTTTGGGGATTTTGAGGAATATGTTGGACCCGTCGAGGACCTGGAAGAGGTCCAACTTGACGAGAAAGACCCGACCAGAGTTGTAAAGGTTGGAAAAAATTTAGAAGCAATCACGAAGCATGCACTGGTGGAACTTTTGCGATAGAACCAGGAAGTTTTCGCCTAGTCAACCAAAGACATGGCTGGGATAGATCCTGCAGTTATCAGCCATGTCCTGAACATAGACAAAAGTTTTCCACCTGTGCAACAAAAGAGAAGGTTGCTCGATAAGGATAGATCGAAAGCCTTAAAAGAAGAAGTCGAAAGACTAAAGGAGAATGGATTCATCCGAGTGGAATTTTATCCATCGTGGGTCTTTAATCCAGTACTAGTTCCCAAGCCTAACGGAAAATGGCGAACCTGTGTGGATTTTATAGACCTTAATAAAGCTTTCCCAAAGGATTGCTTCCCACTCCCAAGGATCGACCAGCTGGTCGATGCAACTGCAGGGCATGAGATCCTCTCCTTCATGGATGCATACTCAGGGTACAATCAGATTAGTATGCATCCCCCTGACGAGGATCACACCAGCTTTCGGACCGATACAGGGTTATACTGTTATAAAGTGATGCTCTTCGGACTGAAAAACGCTGGTGCGACTTACCAGTGACTGGTCAACCACATGTTTAAAGAGCTGATCGGAGTAAACATGGAGGTTTACGTGGACGACATGCTAGTAAATTCAAAGAAAACAGAAGGACACGTGAAGGATTTACAAGAATGTTTCGATGTACTGAACAAGTACCAAATGAAACTGAATTCTCTTAAATGTTCCTTCGGAGTCGGATCAGGAAAATTCTTGGGGTTCATTGTTAATTCAAGAGGAATCGAGGCCAACCCCGACAAGATAAAAGCCCTGATCGACATGAAATCATCAGAAATGATCAAGGATGTGCAAAGCTTAACTGGAAGAATTGTCGCTCTAAGTAGATTCATTTCCAAGTCGACGGACAAATGCATCCCTTTCTTTAATCTACTTAGAGGCAACAAGAAATTCGAATGGACAGGAGATTGCGAGCGGGCTTTCCAAGCCCTAAAGGCCCATATGGCACAACCTCCTGTTTTGTCGAAGCCTGTCGAAGGAGAAACCTTGTTCATCTATCTGGTGATCGCTGAAGTTGCTGCTAGTGCAGTACTAGTACGAGAAGAAGAAGACGTACAAAAGGAGGTTTACTATATAAGCAAGAGGCTAATCAGAGCAAAGTTGAGATATCCTCCCATCGAGAGGTTAGCCTATTGTTTAATTTTGGCCTCAAGGAAGCTACGTCCTTACTTCCAAGCCCATCCCATTACAGTTTTAACTGACCAGCCCCTTCGACAAGTTCTGCAAAAGCCAAAGGCAGCTGGACGCTTATTAAAATGGGCAGTCGAACTTGGGCAGTTCGACATTAAATATTCGCCGCGAGCAGCAGTAAAATGACAAATCTTGGTTGATCTTATAGCTGAATTCATTGAGCTCCCAGATGACGAACGGTGTGAAATGCCTAGTGCGCCTGAGCCACAAGTCAAGGCTCCTTCGTGGAAATTATTTACGGACGGATCGTCCAATGAGTCTCACGCAGGAGCAGGAGTGATATTGAAAATGCCAGAGGGGCATCGATTTCACTGCACTATTAGGTTCGATTTCACTGCGTCCAACAATGAAGCTGAATATGAAGCACTCCTTGCTGGGTTAAGATTGGCAACAGATATGAACATAAAGGTGCTGGATATTTATAGTGATTCATAGCTGGTAGTGAATCAAGTCCTGGGGGAATATCAAGCACGAGGCCTCAAGATGGTGGCCTACTGTTACACCCAGATTTCGAGCCATGGTAAATATGACCTCGAAAGTTGGATTCGCAACAAATGGTCTCGTAAGGATTGAAGTATGCTCCAGGATTGTATATCGAGCCTGCAAAGTACGATATATGACCTCGAATATATGAGCTCGAAACGATCTCGATCTCGAAAGGTAGCTAAGAGAACACACTCATCTTCGGGGACGACTTCGGATCGGGGGTCCCGTGCTAGATGTACGTACGATCTCGAAAGACACGTGATCTCGGGAGATGCCATTAGCTCAAACAATGACGTGAGACTTGAGATGCTAAAGCCTTAGAGATACGCGATAATCACCTTGAATATTTACAAGTGTTATAAATATGAGATGTAATCCTCATTTATTAATGTAAATCCCCAAGAATCGTGGGATATTATTTGGTCAGTTATGCGTTTCCTGGTCTTCAGGGACATTTCCTTTTATATCTGATTATAGGCATTTAAAGCCACTTATTTTATTCACAAAAGAGTAACTACCCAAAATATGTGGGATAGTATTCTGCGTCCTTCTCTATAAATAGAGAAGCCATGCACCATTGTGAAAAAAAAAATTCTGATCCTTAAGAGAAAACTCTGGAGAATTCATGCTAAAGAATTTTTCAGAGATAATCTTAAGATTAATAACAGAGACTCGTGGACTAGGCAGATTTAACTGCTGAACCACGTAAAAAACCGTGTGTTTGATTTGTTTGTTTCGTTTGGCCATTGTCATTCATTGTTTTTGTGCTCTTCTTTTATCTGTTGACGAAAAACGGCGTCAACAGTTTGGTGCTTTCATTGAGAGCCTTAAGCATTCATCCCTGAGGGATTCATGGCTACAAACAATCAGAACACCCCTGATGAAAGCTACCCAAGGCGTCCTGGAAAACAACCAATGGAGAACCCGGAGTCTGAGGAGAGAAGTGGGTCCTCCGATTCCCGGGGACCACCGCCTCCACCGAGGGATGAGGATATGTACTACAATCCTGAGCGTTACGTTCCTATTGTAGAACTGGAAAACCGGCAGTTGAAACAGCTGTTGGCAGAAGCCAACAAACGGAATGAGGAGTTGACTAGGATGGCCGCAGAGGCGCAGGTGGCTCAGCCCCCGCCTCCGCACGAAAACCAAGTCCCTCCTCCAAGGGACGTGCATGTTCCTCCCCGGAGGCCCCGTGGACGACCACGAAAAGATGCTGCCACGAGGAGGCCGACTCAACCTCCGGCACCAGCAGAGCCATCTGCTCCTCCTAGGCCCCAGAGGAGTACCCAAGCTCGGGTCCCGCCTAATCCACCTGTGGAAGTGCCTGCAGGAACTGAGAATAACCGAGCTCCTACCGAGGCTCGGACTCAGGTTCCTGGTAGCGCACCGAACGCGACTGACCCATCTCGGGCAAATTCTGGACCCTCTAGGCCGAGGCAAGGGAGGCAGCCACCGTCACCTATACGGTTCCCTCCGTCTCCCATAAGATATCCTTCACCTCCTCGCAGAAACGCTCAACCTGTTCGGGATCAGGATCAAGGGCGTACGGGGGATAGACAAGGACACAGGGAGACTTTCCAGGAGCGGAGAGGCGCACAATCTAAGAAAAGTCAGACGTCCCGGTCTCGCACTACGGAAACGAGGCGACATGGGAAGAACCCATCGCAAAATGACCGATCAATGAGTTTCACCAGTGACGAGTCCAGAGAGACCAGGTTCGTCAGTAAACGCGACCGAGGTCGTAAAAATACTGGAAGTCGCAAGAATCGTTCTGACCTGCGAAATCATCTAAATCAGAGCAGGGGGAAGGGAGATCAGACAAATCCGGACCTAAGGAATCACCTAAATGGGCGTAGAGATCCCTCACGGAGACGCGAGCCTGGGATCATGATCAATGACTGTCAATTCCAGACACCACCTAAGGACCCAGTCCAAGAAAGGATTGATCAGCTCGAAAAAGCCTTTAGGCTTTTAAAGAATGAACGAGGGAATGGTCGATACGAGGACTCTGATGAGGAGCTCGAGCCGTTTGCTCCCAATATTTCTAACACTCAGTTTCCTCAAGGGTTCCGAATTCCTCACGTCCCAGCATTTGAAGGAAAAACCGACCCATGCAGTCACCTAAGTACATTCAACACAATTATGAGAGCTAGTAACGTGGGTTACGAGCTCAGGTGTATGTTGTTTCCAACATCATTGGCCGGACCTGCTAAGAGTTGGTTCGAGAAGTACAAGAGGCACTCGATAACTTCATGGGATCAGTTGTCTAGAGACTTCAAGAAGCAGTTCCGAGCTATGATGGGAGTCAGACCAGAGGCATCCACTTTGACTAACGTCCGACAACAGCAGGGCGAAACACTGAAAAGCTATCTGACAAGATTTAATCTAGAGGTCGCCCGAGCTCGAGATGTGGATGACAGTGGGCACCTAATGGCTATTCGAGCTGGTGTTTTACCCGGAAGTGCCCTTTGGGATGACATGCAAGGGAAACCGATGAGGTCAATAACCGAATTTAACAGACGGGCGCAGAGATTTGTCAATGTAGAGGAGGCGAGGTCAACGCTGAAGGCGACCTCGCAGACCGAAACTACAACGATAAACATTAACTCCGCCTCAACCTCGGCTGACCAAGCAGCTCCACAGCCTGCCTCGGAGAATCCCTCCAAGAGGAAAAAGAGCGAGGGAAATAACCCCGAGGCTGAAGGAGGAAAGAAAAAGAAAGGAGAAAGGTATTTCTCCGTATATAAAGTACACACCGAACTCAATGAGTCTCGGGAAAACATATACCTGGCTAATGAAAACCAGGTCCCCTTCAGGCGTCCGGACCCAATGAGAAATCAAAAGTCCAAAAGGGATTCCAGTAAGTATTGCCGGTTCCATAGAGACACCGGACACACCACTGATGAATGTCGACAGCTGAAGGACGAGATCGAGGGGTTGATCTCGAGAGGTTATTTCCGGCAGTACGTCAAAAACCAGAGTACTGGACAGACTACTGCGAGTCAGAGAGTAGCCGCGCCTTCGACGGCACAAAATAATAACTCCCGATCTCGGGAAGAAGACAGGCCCCCGCCGATTGATGGAGAGGATGTAATAACCATCTCGGGAGGGCCTCATCTCGCGGGAGGGGGCAGAAATTCTCAAAAGCGATACGTTAACGAGTTGAAGACAGGGGACGGGTCTCCTTATGAACCCGAACCTAGGGCACCAAAAAGCCAAAGGGTTGAAACGCAACCGATAACCTTCACTGAGGAGGACGCATCTCATGTTCAGTTCCCTCATCATGACCCACTGGTTATTACTCTTCAGCTTGCCAACAAGAGAGTCCACCGAGTTCTCATAGATAATGGGAGCTCGGTCAACATTCTTTATAAGGCGACCCTCGAGAAAATGGGACTCTCCCTTCGCGACCTGAAGGCATGTGCAACTACTTTGTACGGCTTTTCAGGAGAAGGGATTGCTTGTATGGGATCCATTGAACTCCCTGTGACCTTGGGAGACTATCCAGTCTCGGTGACCAAGCTAATGGAGTTCGTGGTGGTAGATTTACCATCTGCCTACAATGTACTGCTCGGGAGACCCGCCCTGGTCGGGCTGGGGGCAATGTCATCTGTGAGGCACCTGGCCCTTAAGTTCCCAACCCCAAGCGGGGTCGGGACTTTAAAAGGAGATCAATTGGCAAGAAGGGAGTGCTATAGCATTTCTTTGAGGGGAAAGAAACAAACGAGCGCTCAGGCACTCGTTATCATACAAAATAAAGATGGAACGGTTTTAGAAATTGACGAGGAAATCGATCCAAGGATTGAGGAGAAAGTTGACCTCCAACCTTTGGAGGAGCTCGAAGAAGTTCAGCTCGAGGAAGCTGATCCCTCGAAGAAGGTGAAGGTCGGAAAACACCTCCAAGACGAGGCAAAATAGCAATTAATTTGCTTTCTGAAGAAAAACCAGGATGTCTTCGCATGGTCACACTCAGACATGGTGGGGATAAGCCCGAATGTAGCGAGCCACGCATTGAATATAGACAAAAGCTTTCCCCCGAAGCAACAAAAGCGAAGACAGCTGGACGAAGACAGAAAGAAAGCACTAAAGGAGGAAGTTGACAGGCTGAAAGCAAACAATTTCATTAGGGACGCTTTTTACCCTGGCTGGGTAGCCAATCCAGTGTTGGTCCCGAAGCCCAATGGGACGTGGAGAACCTGCATTGACTACTCAGACCTCAACAAGGCCTGCCCAAAAGACTGTTTTCCGCTGCCAAGAATTGACCAGCTCGTGGATGCCACGGCGGGGCATGGCCTGATGTCGTTCATGGATGCCTATTCTGGATATAACCAGATTCCCATGCATGCCCCCGACCAAGAGCATACGAGCTTCATCACAGATAAAGGGCTCTACTACTACAATGTCATGCCATTCAGACTCAAGAATGCTGGAGCCACGTACCAACGGCTCGTAAACATGATGTTTTCAGAGCAAATAGGGAACAACATGGAAGTTTATGTTGATGACATGCTTGTAAAGTCTCAACTTAACAAGAACCATGTTGATGATCTCGAAGAGTGCTTTGGCGTACTCAGGAAATACAACATGAAGCTAAATCCTCAGAAGTGCACTTTTGGGGTATCTTCGGGAAAATTTCTGGGCTTTATTGTCAACTCTCGAGGGATCGAGGCTAATCCCGACAAAATAAAGGCCCTGATTGATATGCCTTCACCTCGGAAGCATAAAGATGTTCAAAGCTTGACTGGCAGGATGGCCGCCCTAAGCAGATTCATCTCGAAGTCAACGGATCGTGGCCTTCCATTCTTCAACTTATTGAAAGGAAGTAAGAAGTTTGAATGGACAGAGGAGTGCGAGCTGGCCTTTCAGGAGCTCAAAAAGCACTTAGCTGAACCGCCCATCCTATCGAAGCCTGAGACGGGAGAAGTATTGTTCCTATACCTCTCAACTACCAAACACGCGATAAGCGCGGTGCTCGTTCGAGAAGAAGAGAAATTGCAGAAACCCGTCTATTACATCAGCAAAAGATTACTGGGGGCAGAGTCAAGATATCCATTGATGGAGAAGCTTGCCCTCAGCCTAATCCACTCATCTCGCAAGCTCCGCCCCTACTTTCAAGCACATCCCATCCATGTACTGACAGATCAACCACTTAGGCAAGTCCTGTCTAAACCAGAGGCTTCAGGTCGGCTCCTTAAATGGGTTGTTGAGCTCGGACAGTTCGAGATCACTTACCATCCAAGAACGACCATTAAGGCACAAGCCTTGGCAGACTTCATAGTGGAGTGCACTGGTATAGCCGACGACGAGGAAATAACCACGGCCCACGAGCTGTGGAAACTTTACGTCGACGGCTCGTCAAATGAAAATGGAGCGGGGACAGGAGTTATTCTGATCACTCTTGCAGGGAGCAAATTTCACTCTGCTTTAAGATTTGGTTTTAAAGCATCTAATAATGAAGCTGAATACGAGGCTCTACTTGCGGGACTACGAATAGCAAAAGAGCTCAAGGCCAAAGCTATACATTGCTACAGCGACTCCCAGCTCGTGGTTAATCAAATCTTGGGGGAGTACCAGGCTCATGGCACAAGAATGGCAGCTTATCTGGCGAAGGCAAAATCCGCATTAGAGTATTTCGAGTTTTATGCAATCGAACAGGTTCCCCGAGAACAAAACTCAAATGCAGATGCCTTAGCTCGGCTCGCCACTTCCGCCGAAAATGAAGAGCTGAATGTTATACCCGTAGAACACCTATCAGCACCCAGCATTACTGAGCCAGACGAGGAAGATGTGTGTATGGTTGAAACAGAACCAACCTGGATGAGTCCAATAGTTGATTATCTCGAAAATGGAATCCTTCCAAGAGATCGAAATCAAGCTCGAAGGTTGATGTATCAACTTCCTCGTTACACCATTCTGGATGGAAAGTTATACAGAAGAGGGTACTCCATGCCGCTGCTTAGATGTGTAACTCCTCCCGAAGCTAAGAAGATCATTGAAGAAATTCATGAAGGGTTCTGCGGAGACCATATCGGGGGGCATAGCCTGTCCAAGAAGATTATACGCCAAGGATATTTCTGGCCAACCATTAAAACGGACTCTTTCGAGTACGTGAAAAAGTGCGACAAATGCCAGAGATTCGCCACGATACCCCGAGCTCCATCTTCCGAACTGACCATGTTGACATCCCCATGGCCTTTCGCGGTATGGGGCATCGACCTCATAGGCTCACTCCCAACTGGCAAAGGCGGAGTAAAATATGATGTGGTCGCCGTTGATTACTTCACAAAATGGACAGAGGCTGAACCATTGGCGACCATAACTTCGAAAAAGATCCTTGATTTCGTGGTAAAGAACATCGTATGCCGATATGGAGTACCAAGAAAGATTGTATCTGATAACGGAACCCAGTTCTATTGCGACTTGTTCACCAACTTTTGTGACAAGAACGGTATAATAAAGAGTTTTTCATCAGTGGCTCACCCTCAAGCGAATGGTTAGGTCGAAGCCGTTAACAAAACCCTCAAGAGTTCTCTAAAGAAAAAGTTGGAGGAGGCAAAGGGACGATGGCCCGAGGAATTACCTCAAGTCCTTTGGGGATATAGAACTACAGCTCGGACATCAACGGGACATACCCCGTTCTCTCTAGCGTACGGATGCGAGGCAATGTTGCCCATCGAGGTCGAAATCCCAACGATTCAAACTCAAATTTACGATCAGGAATCAAATCACACTCGGCTCGAAGAAACCCTAGACTTGATCGAAGAAAAAAGGGAAGAGGCTCAGCTGAGAAATGCTGCTTACCAGCAACGAACCACAAGATATTTCTATACAAGGGTTCGAGATCGAAAGTTCGGAGTGGGAGATCTGATATTGAGACGCGTATTCTTAGCAACCCGAGATCCAGCAGCTGGAGTGCTCGGGCCAAACTGGGAAGGACCATACCAGATAGAATCAGTCATCCGACCTGGCGTATACAAACTTGCGAGATTAGATGGGAGCCTGATACCACGAGCATGGAATGGCGAACACCTTAGACCATATTATCAATAGTGTAGGAAGTGTTGCCTGTAACCATGAATTTCTATCTGTACTAGTTTGTTTGTTTGTTTCTGAATTTCACCAAATAATATCCCACGATGGTCTGCTTTGTTTCACATGTAATATATTTTTATTTTTGCAATCTCTCTTAATTTAATAACCTATGGTCACACTCATAGGATATTAAGGGGGCATCATTGGTATACATACCACCAGCTTAAAAAATAAAAAATAAACATAAAGTATTTGGATGTAACCAAGTACGCGATCTTAGATAGTTCGGACATAACCGAATTATCAAAAACAAAGTATTTGGATAAGACCAAATACGCGAGCTTAGATAGTTCAGATATAACCGACCATCAAGAACCTAAAATATTTGGAGTTAACCAGATGTGCAAACACAACAGGTTTGGAACAAACCAGCCAAATTATCGATCGATGATAAATGGGAGCCTAAACCTATTGCGAAATATGTCGAGATCGAGGCTGGAATATCTTAAAGAAAAATAGTTTCGAACTCATAACCTCGGAGCCAAAATACTGAGGATGAGGAAAAGTGACTAAAAAGATAACCAAATCATTCATATTACATACCATATAAGTACTCTTCAGTTCATGGTTAAAGTAATATCCGACCTTGATAAATAACGAGGTCGGAAGCGGATAATTCGAATAAACTATGCATAAGTGCATCAAATTTCGAGCCTAAGTCCAAACTATGTTTGTATGAATAAATAAACCTAACTAGTTCATCAATATAGAATATGCAAAATATTTCGAGCCAAGAAATGTAAAGCATATAAAAGAATAGTAAAGGAAATTGTATCAGCCCCTTGGGCATAAATTAAAATAATTACAGAAATAAGGGGACGCAGCCCCGATAACTGATCTCCCCGAGGCCAGATTCAAGGAAGAGGAGTCTCCTTGGCCTTCTCAGCATCAGTAACACTGGACCCATCAAGATGAATAGCATGACTATCCTCCTGAGCTTCCACCGAAACGGTGCCCTGAGCAGCATTTTCTCTCTCGAGCTGCTCAGCCTTTTCCTTCTCGAGCTGTTCGGCCTCTTCCTTCTCGAGTCGAGCGTTCCATCGCTCGAGAAGCGGCGCCTCGTGGGGACCCAAGAAGCTGGTGTCCAGCTCTTCATTATAAGCCCACATCCGGTACATGGCTGAGTCGACCGCCTTTTCCTTCTTTTCTTTGTACTCGGCAGTAAGGCGAGCTTTGACATCCTCTATGAGGTCGAAGGTGGCGGTCTTGTCCTCCTCGAGCTTCTTATTGGTCTCCTGAAGCTGGGTGTTATCTTTCTTTTGCTCCTCGAGTTCAGTTTTCAGCTTTCCGAGCTCCTTGGCCATATCCTCACGCTCCTTAACCACTGCCTCGAGCTTAGCATTCGCCGCCTTCAGATCATCGTTCGCTCTAAGGTGGAGGTCCTTCGCCTCTTGGGCATGAGTCCTGCTCGAATGGATCTCGTTATTAAGCTCGTAGTTGAGCTGGGTCGTGAAGGCAAGAGCCTGAAAAAAGGAAGAAACCACCATTAGCCTCAAGACAGCATGGATATAAGCGAAAGAAATATGGAAAAATACTTACTGCAGCGGTGTGCTCGATACTCTTCTCGTAGAGAACAGTGCGGTCTCGGGTGCCAGTTAGGCACTGCCACTGGGGAGCTTCGAAACTGCCGTAGCTCTGGCCGATCCGGGACATGACATCCGAAATCAGCGTAGATCCATGAGGTCCGGCAGCGTTATCCACCACATATGAGTCCATATGGGTGGAGATGGTTAGCTTCTGAGCTCGAGAAGCAGAAGGTCTCTTGGCGAGCTGAGCAAAAGACGTTTGACCCACCACAGGAGGTTGGGACTCAACCACTACAGGGGTACCAGCCAGCGAGGCCGGTGCCACCGCAGAGACGACGGCCTGCGAGGATGGCATCGTCGTGGGGGCGCTGATCTGGCCAGTCGACGCAGCAGCAGAGCTCGAAGCCAGCGGGGCAGGAGGAGGCGTTTTCTTAGATCTCTTGGAGCTTTTCCCCGGCTGGCTGGTTTTCAGTGACCCTGCCCTGGGGCGTTTGCTCCTCTTGGCACCCGCATTGTCAATAAGGGTGTCAAGGTCGGAGTCCATCTCGCCTGCACAAGTCAACACAGTGAGTCAGTAAAAGAGGTACAAGTTACTTTAGTATCACAGACGTATAGAGTGATGGTAGAAAAACCTAACTGGAACTTTCCCCCGAGCTCGAGCTTGGGGACCATGAAATTCCCCCGTCTTCAGAAGAGGCGGGGGGAGTGCCTTCCCTATAAGTTGGTTATAACCTCGAGAGGTCCCTATAATCATTGGTCCCATACTGCACAGCTATCCCATTCCACACCTCGTCCGTGGTGTACATAGTGTCGTATTTCCCGAGCCCACTATTAAACCTATGGACACAGTCGTCTACCCAACTCCATATGTAGAAGTGGTATCTATCCTGTGGGCATGAGACTAACCTATTGGGCCTGTGTTTTAGCAAAGTGGGGGACCACATTCTCGAAGTAGGAAGGGTTTTACCTTCATCTGAGTCCGAGCTCGAGGCCTCGTCGTTGGCTTCATTCCCAGATCGCGGACTCCTCAAGCGAACTGGGAGAGATGCCCTCTTTTCTCTCCTCAGAAGAAGGGTGCTTGTGGGCTGTGGCACCTCCTCCCAACGTTCGTATTTTTTGTTAGACCAGTCAGAGGTTGACTGGCCTTCTCCCAACAACCCACAGGCTCGGAGCTTGCCCTCTTGAAGAAGATACGAGAGAGACCTCCTGCCATAAGGAAGTCGGAGCAAGGCCTCTCTGTGCTCTCTCATTGCCTTGGTGGGGGAGGGACGCTGAAAATTAGCTGAAAGGCGAAACACATTTCAGCTAAGTATGGTCTTAAGGGCTAAAATTCTGAGCTCAAAAAAAAAAAAAAGTAACAAGAGTACTTACGAATCCGCCTGAACGAACGATGTCGAGACAGGGACAGACCGTCTGTCCAGAAAAAAGCCTTTTTGGAGTCAGGAGGGTGGTTTGGAAGATCTTCAAAAATCTTCGTCTCTTTGGGGTAGCTCGAAAGATAAAAAAAAAACCATCTCCTCCCCGAGCTCGGGAGGGGTTACTCTTCAAACAAAAGAGATATAAAATCTCTTGGGGTGAAGGTCCTGTCCACCCCAGCTCGTGGAACAAGGACCTCAGGGCAGACAGCACCCTGTACGAATTGGTGTTGAGTTGGAATGGAGCCAACCCAACGAAATCAGTGAAGTCTCTGAAAAAGGACTTCAAGGGCAGCAAAGCTCCTGCCCTTATATGTTCCTGGCTCCAGGCCGCATATTTCACACTGACATCGCGGCCCCCAGGGGCGAAACAGCTCCGTTCATGACTAGCCGGAGCTGGACACTTCAGGGTGTCCAACGAACCAAGGCCATGGAGGGCCAAAATGTCACTTATTTGGTCGGTGGTGGTAACCGAGCTCTGGTAGAGCTCGACTTCGAACATCTCTCTCCTAGGCTGCGAGGACGAAGGTTCCGCCATTAAAGAAAATTGGAGTTCCCCTGGATGATATGCAACCGTGACTTTTAACGCAGGGTCGAGGGGAATTGGCCTAGGTCCTGGGTTGGGCTCCGGATAGATGGCCTCCCGAAGAACTCTTCTCTTCTTTTCAATGACCTCGTCTATCTGACGGCGATAGTGGGCTCGAATGTCCTCTTGCTCGCGCGCAAGCTCGTATTCTTTTATCCGACGCTGATTTCGGGCGAACAGCGATTCTGGGCTCGGAGATTTAGGCTCGTAAGGGATGGCTCGCAATGACCCCCACCGTCTTTCCAGATTCTATGACATCTAATGAGAAAGAAAAAATGGTGAGGGCCATGCATGCAAGAATCACGAGCTCGTGGTATGAGCTCGGGGATTTAGGAACAAGAAATTAAATATTGAGACCCTTACTAAAGAGTCAGAGCGTGTGTTCCATGGGAAAGAAAAGGAGCGTGGAAGATTTTTTGAAAATCCCGAGATTCAAGGGAAAGAAAGGTGGCGGTTAACCATAAAGGGTATTCTTGGGTTTCGTGCATTTGTCAAGGACAAGGGTTTTTACCCGAAAACTTAGTAGACAAGAAACATGGCCTAAAATTTTCAAAACCCAGAAAATTGAAACTTCGCTCAAACGTTAAAACTGGATATAAACCAGTGATGCGAAATCCAGCAGGGGAAGTCTAGGAAACTTGAAAGCCTATCGAAACGAAACCCCCTATCTTATTATGCTAAGAACGTAAACTAGCATACACAATAAGAACAGTATGGATAAAAAACTGAAAACAAAAATGGCATACTTACACAGTGATGGTGATTGCAGAGAAATCGTCGATTGAAGAAGAGGTTGCAAGAAAGAACTCACTGACTTGAACAGACCAGGATTACTGTGTTTCTTTGGCCGAGAAAACTTGCACAGAGTAGAAACTGTGGCAAGAGGTTTCTGGGGATGTTTTTCTTCTTCTCTTGCTTGCGAGGAACAAAAGTGAAGGAGAAGATGAAGCGGGGTCTTATATATATAGGTGGGAAAACGGAATTAATCAGGAGCGTCGAATGAAATCCTCACTAGATCGAACGGATGGGGATCAATGACAAGAAGGCGCCGAAAAGTTGTCAGACGGACGATCGTGGGCGTGTTTCCAAGGTACTCAAGTACCTAAAATGAGCAATACCCAGCTGACGCGTGTCCATTTTCAAAGGTGTGACGATACAGTTCTCAAGGAAAGTAGTTCAAAAGTTTCCTTCTCTTAGGATTCGAACAAATACTTTTGAGGGGGCAAGATGTTACACCCAGATTTCGAGCCATGGTAAATATGACCTCGAAAGTTGGATTTGCAACAAATGGTCTCGTAAGGATTGAAGTATGCTCTAGGATTGTATATCAAGCCTGCAAAGTACGATATATGACCTCGAATATATGAGCTCGAAACGATCTCGATCTCGAAAGGTAGCTCCGAGAACACACTCATCTTCGGGGACGACTTCGGATCGGGGGTCTCGAGCTAGATGTGCGTACGATCTCGAAAGACACGTGATCTCGGGAGATGCCATTAGCTCGAACAATGACGTGAGACCTGATATGCTAAAGCCTTAGAGATACGCGATAATCACCTTGAATATTTACAAGTGTTATAAATATGAGATGTAATCCTCATTTATTAATGTAAATCCCCAAGAATCGTGGGATATTATTTGGTCAGTTATGCGTTTCCTGATCTTCAGGGACGTTTCCTTTTATATCTGATTATAGGCATTTAAAGCCACTTATTTTATTCACAAAAGAGTAACTACCCAAAATATGTGGGATAGTATTCTGCGTCCTTCTCTATAAATAGAGAAGCCATGCACCATTGTGAAAAAAAAAATTCTGATCCTTGAGAGAAAACTCTGGAGAATTCATGCTAAAGAATTTTTCAGAGATAATCTTAAGATTAATAACAGAGACTCGTGGACTAGGCAGATTTAACTGCTGAACCACGTAAAAAACCGTGTGTTTGATTTGTTTGTTTCGTTTGGCCATTGTCATTCATTGTTTTTGTGCTCTTCTTTTATCTGTTGACGAAAAACGGCGTCAACACCTACTTAAATAAGACTAAAGATCTGTTGGCTCAGTTTGAGAAATATACCCTCCAACAAATACCTCGGGATCATAATTCCAATGTAGATGCCTTAGCAAAACTCGCAAGTGCGAAAGACGCTGACACTTTAAATATTATGCCAGTAGAAAGATTGTGCGAGCCGAGTATACAAGCAGATGAAACTAGTATGGAAGTCCGAATGGAGGATACGTGGATGGCACCGTACTTGGAGTATCTAACAAATGGTGTACTGCCAGCAGACAGAAATAAAGCTAGAACCCTCCAAAGGCAGGCTGCTAGGTACATACTGGTCGATGGAGTTCTTTATCGAAGAGGATATTCCATGCCACTGCTCAGATGTATTACACCAGAGAAGGCTAAAGAGTTGATGAAGGAGGTACATGAAGGCTTCTGTGGGGACCACGCTGGGGGGCAAAGCTTGTCAAAAAAGATTCTTAGGCAAGGATATTTCTGGCCAACTATGAACGAAGATTCAATGGAGTTTGTGCGAAAATGCGATAAGTGTCAGAGATTTTCCAAGATCCCGCGCGCAGCTCCCAATGAGTTAAAACAGATGCAGAGTCCTTGGCCCTTCGCAGTATGGGGTATAGATTTAATTGGATCACTGCCAACGGGAAAAGGTGGAGTGAAATATGCATTTGTAGCGGTCGATTACTTCACCAAGTGGGTAGAAGCTGAGCCGCTTGATACCATAACGACCAAGAAGGTTCTTGACTTCGTCATCAAGAACATTGTTTGCCGATATGGTTTGCCTCGTAAAATTGTCTCAAACAACAGTACCCAGTTTGACAGCGATTATTTCACGGACTTCTGCGAAAGACATGGAATCGTCAAAAGCTTTTCTTCAGTTGCACATCCACAAGCAAATGGGCAAGTTGAAGTAGTGAATTAGACACTTAAAGACACCCTGAAGAAAAGGCTTGAAGATGCTATGGGAGCATGGCTAGAACAATTGCCCGAAGTCCTCTGGTCGTATAGAACGTCTCAACGAACAGCAATAGGTCATACCCCGTTTTCTTTAGCATACGGGTATGAAGCCATGTTGCCCGTTGAGCTAGATCTACCCTCCCATCGAAGAATTACATACGACCAGGACCAGAATAGCCAACTGATGATGGAGTCCCTAGACTCACTTGAAGAGAAACGAGAAAAAGCCCAACTCCGAGTAGTTGTGTACCAGCAAAAGGTCGCCCGGTATTTTAACTCAAAAGTTAAAGAAAGAAAATTCAACGTCGGAGACCTAATACTACGACAAGTTTTCTTAAACACCTGCGACCCCACTGCTGGAGTACTCAGACCAAACTGGGAAGGACCTTACCAGATTGAAGAAGTCCTTCATCCAAGCACTTACAAACTTGCACGCTTAAATGGAGATCTCGTTCCACGCTATTGGAATGGAGAACACCTGCGCAAGTATTATCAATGAACAGTCCTTCTTAAAGGACTGGCTTGTATTAATTTTTACTTTTTACAAGTTTTGAAAAAGGGTTAGCCACGTTGTATGGTTAATCGCTTATAAGTGTAAGATCTTTTTAAGATCACTCGTAAGGACATGTTTAGTCCATTTTTAATACAAGAATTATAAGGGACTGTGTGCAGCCAGTCATTCTTGCCAACCTTTGTAAATTTATTTTTACAAGTATTTGTTCATTACGTGTGTTGTTTTGCTATATTATAAGTGTAGAATTTCCTAACGAGTAGTAATGTTCGCACAGGTCGTGGTCAAGGCAAGTGACCAAGGACCTAAAGCTCCACGATCACTTGGGGGCATACAAGATACATCGATAGCAAAGCATACCAAGAGGTATGTAAACACATGAACAAAATCAGTGAAAGCATGCTACGGTACTTAGAGTATTTTTCAAAATTTATATTTTGTTAAATCAAGCCAAAGTACTATGCTAAGTTCGGTCATGCGAACAGATGTTATAATAGAAAAGAAATATTATAATATCAAAAGGAATTCTTTTACACCACGAGCAGTACTGCTCGGATGTAACTGTTTAAATAAAAAGGAAAGTGTGCTGCCCATGCAGCAAAATTAAAGAAGAAAAATTCAGTCTTTACATCACGACCCGTAGGTCATGTAATTGAAGAACAGAAAAAGAACAAAAAACTTCAAGGAGCCTGGGGGGCAGGAGGATCTGTTGGAGTAGTTTGGTCAGCTGCATCTCCTCCAGCTTCTTCTCCCTCCAATTCGGCATCTGGTTGGATACTTGGGGAAGCAGGGACCCTGGCTCTTTCTTCTTCAGCAGCTAACCGAGCAGCACAGCACGCCAGCTCAGCCTTCCTGGCATCTTCTGGAAGGTAGCTAAAATCGGCACCTTGGTTGTGTTTCCAAAAATCATAGAAACACCGAAGTGTCGCGTTTTTGTACCTCTCCAGATCCTTGGCGTTGGTAAGCTTAAGCTGTTCCACTTGGCTCTCAAGAACAGCAATGGCATTGTCCTTAGCAAGGAACTCCTCCTTAAGTCTTTTGCCTTCACGATAGTGGACTCAGCTAGACTCCAAGTATTCATCCCTCTGCTTCCTCAGAGTTTCCTGGGAAGCTTGCTTCTCCGTCAGTTCTGCCACCAAGGCATCCTTCTGCTGGATGACCACCTCCAATTCCCCAGCATGCCTGGCTTCTGCAGCCCGAAGCTCCTCGATGGCTTTCACCTAAAACTCCTCGATGGCCTTCGCCCGAGCCCGCTCGAGGGTAGCACTAGCGCGAGTACGAGCAACAGTCATAGTCAGCATGGCCTACAGTTAAAAGATAAAAGTTCTGAGACTTACCAGAAAGAAGATCGTGGAGATTGAAAGGAGTCTTCGAAGATCGGGGAACACGCAAACTGAGTCTTGAAGCACTGAGAGACGGTCTCCAGAAGAAAATGGAAGCTTTGGTTTTGGGGTTTCTTGAAAGAGTAATAGCTTGCATAAAAAGAAAAAGAAGACTTCGGAATGACTATATATATTTTTGTCCGTGGCATTAAAAGAGAGTAATCATCAGTTCATCTTTTTCGAAGCATTGGGAAGGGTGATAGCCGTCGAAAGGTTACTTGGAAGCCGAAAAGCCGTGATTTGACATTGGTAGGTTACTTTTCCCAAGATTGCACGTATTGCTCTGACAAGTCTGGTGGGGTAACCAAGGGCTCATTTCCTTAAAAGTTTATTTATTGCTCGTAATAAATAAACTTGGGAGGCAAATGTTATCCAAAGAATAGGCACAAATGACGTGGCAAATGATTTCTATCACGTGGCAGACACCTGGCAGAATCCTGATCGGCTATCAACCAATGAGATGTTGCATGCGTAACGGTTGAGTTTCCCTACGACCAGTCTGGTCGTACACTCCACACATTTAAAGGGAATTTTATGAAGATCTTAGTCAATCCCGAGATTGTCTCCCATAATTTCCTGAGTATCCGATTATTTAATATCTGTAACAAATTATTGTAATCTTCCCTGAGCCTATAAATAGAGAAAAATAGCTCAAGGGAGGGACTTTTGGATTTTTAGCTTTCTGATTATCTAAAAGAGAGTTTTACAAGTGTATTGAAGCTATCATATTCGAGATTTGTATTTTTTGTTCAGAGGTTAGTGAAACTCATTGAACCCCAGTTCTTTGATCACCTCTTTGAATCATACATCAATAATAATCCAAGTGGACGTAGGTCATTACCAGATTTTGGGGCCGAACCAGTATAAATTCTCGTGTTCTTTATTCTTTTCGTCATCACATTCATTTCAACATATTTGTCCACATCAAGCATATTTGACTCCATGTCAGTTGACCAAAATCAGGGTCAACAATGTCCTAAAAGCATGTAGAGGCATTTTATTGGTTTTAAATCAAAGTAAAATTTTATTATATTTGAATTTTATAATTATTGTTTGAATTCATTATATAATAATATCAAGAAAATTCCCTATTAATTCATGAGAATATGATATTGTATTAGTACGAGAGAATTAAGATCATATATAATGAATAAAATAGTTAGTAACATATTAAAGTAAGGAATTTTTAATGAATGGTTACTAGTACGATTTGCTAAGCATATGAGATGCAAGTAATCTAGATTCAGATTACTGATGTGGATAGATATCTTAGTAAAGGTGTTCTATATAATAGAGATTATATATGACAGAACCGATGAGAATTAATTATCTTTATAAACTTTTTGTTTAACGTAAAGATTTAATTCTTATCATAATAGATGATCATTTGTAGATCAGTCTAAATCCTGAGTATTTATGAACTCATGTTTATGTTTATTTGATCTTTTGATTCACTTGTTAATGTCTCTTAGAATAATGAGGCTAATGACTTTTGTTTTGGAGATTCAATATCATGGACGGCTAGGAACATGAATTACAATATTGGAATCTATGCTTTCCTAACGGATCGAATATTGGTTCCCTTAAGGGTTGATTCTGGAACTGAATAGATATCGATCTCAAATCTAGATATCTCTTGAATAAAGAGTTATTTCATGTGCTTTTGAGCTTATAAATGTGGAAAAATCGTGGGTGATGTTAGTATATTTTTAGCTTTTGTAGTTGGTGTTTTTATGATCTTAGTTAAGTTTAGATATTTTTGTAGTTTTTAATATCTAATGGGTTGAAGATAATAGTTTCATGAATAAATATTGTACAAAGAATGAACTAACATATAAAACTATCTAAATGGAATTTTTGATGGCTGAATTATCAGATTTTGTTGCAGCAAAGCAGATTTTACTGAAGCATTTTGATCAGGCAGTTTTTGGGCACCTAGAACACGTGGTAAGTCAATGGGTGAGCTAGAATATTGGCTAAGGTGGGAAGTACAGAAAGCTTGAGTCAAAATTTGGGAGAAAATGACAAAAGAAAATAGGAGACTCACGTTTTTACAAGGACGGGCAATATTGTACTTTTGGGGCTAAAGGAGGCAACCTAGAATACACTTAAGGAAGTATCAGCCAAAAGAGAAAAGAGGAGGCAGCCATTTTTGAAAAGGAAAAACCAGCAAGAAGAAGGAAAGAAACCCAAAAATCAGCAAGGAAGAAGGAGGACGAAAAAGAGAGCTCAAACATCAATTGGATTTGTTCCTTCTTCCATTTCTAAACTTCATTTTTATATTTTCTATTGATTTCTAAATTTGAATATTATGGGCTGTTTTGATTGTGGATTAATTCTTATTAACTCAGCCATGAACTAATTTTTAGGTGGCTTGAATTGTTGATGAACCCTATGTTATAGTCTAGTAATTTATTGCACTTTATTTTAGTAAAATCTCTCTTGTTCATTCAAGTGTGCTTATATTAATTTATTGTTGTTGTTTGGCTAGCAATGGCAAGATATTTAATTATGTTTAACATTGGAAAGATTAAATTTAATGGGAAGAACTTGAATGACAAAAGTCATAATCTAGGTTAGATTATGTTAGTAAGTAACATAGGGATGTGTTATTTGCCTTGTGTAACTTTTGAGAATTAAACTTTGAATTTGCATTCTTAAATCTGATTTTGCATATGAATATGTTTAATTAGGTAAAAGAATTAATGTCATAAAATTTGGGAAAGTTTAATGAGTGTTTAAATGAATTCTTGTTAACCTAAGAGTTTTGCTATAATATTGCTACCGTAATCTGTTCGCAATTTGTTCAGGATGATTAATATAGGGGAAATCAATAATTCAAGTCCATTTTGCAATCCATATTGTTATCCACAAAAATGGAGATTGATGACGTGGAAATAGAGGTGACAAATGGCAGTACATGGTCCATAAAAGACACATTAAATAGTCAATAAATACATTGACTCCTCAGAGCTGTGATAAAGTGACCCGGTAGACTGATGAAGAGTTTTGACTGCTTTAGAGTGTCACGTCCAAGCCAAGTACATCCGAGGAGCAGTCCAAGTGCCCGGTCGGACCTTGGTCCGATGGAAGGCCGAGGTGAGGTCGGACCTTGGTCCGAGGAGAACTCAAGAGAGTGGTCCTAGGAGACCCCAAGGATGTGGTCCGAGGAGGAGACCCCAAGGATGTGATCCTAGGAGGAGACCCCAAGGATGTGATCCTAGGAGAGCTAAGGAGAGTGCATCCTAGGAGAGCTAAAGGGTGTGGTCCGAGGAGAGACATGGCATGCTAGAGGAGAGTGCTATGCTAGAGGAGAGAAGTGCATGTCCTACCACCATGCACGTCCGACAAACAAAAACATGTCCTACCACCATGCACATGACCGACCAGCACTTGCATGAGTGGTCAGTAGGAGGTGGATCAACTAGCTAGAGGAGACTAAGTCAAGATTCCCAGAAACAACTTCAACAAGATATGCGGGAATCTCTCATTCTTCCCACAAATTGGGGGTTTGTTACATTTTGAATGTTTTTTGTAATATAAATGTAATAAATATAATAAAATATCTCGATTCTAGGGGATACCGTATGTATGACCCTAAGCCTATAAATAGAGGGCTTATGGGATTAGAGAGGAGCTTCTTCGGCTTCTTCTTTTTAGAGAGAGAAAATTTGGGTCTGTGTATTCTAGAGAGAGAAAGTGCTGGTATTTGAAAGGATTATTGTATTTTTATAATCGGTACTGAAGAAACTCAGTTGGCTCAGTCCATCTAATCTTGAGTACAGATCTATAATCACAACTCTAAGTGGATTAGGCTATTACCGACTATCGGGGCTGAACCACTATAAAAATCTTGTGTGTTATTTACTTTTCTTGTTTAAACTGTCTGTGTTGTTTAAATTCTCTTGAAGGTTTGTCGTATTTGACGTTCTCACGTCGTTGGCTAAAAACACAGTCAACATTTTGGTGCTTTCATTGAGAGCCTGAAGAGAAGAACAGACGATCCCTGAAGCAATATGGCGCCTAAGAACACCAACGTAGCCTCCAAGAAGACAGGTTCCTCTAAAGAGCCTGCTAGATCAGAAGGTCCTTGCCCACAAGACCATGAGAATGAGCCTAGAGTCATGCTCGAGGGCGTGACCCCAGGAGTTGGAGAGCTCCAAGAGGCCATGGGGGCCTTCCAGGAGGAGATGGCACAATTCCACGCCAGGCAGGAGGTGTTTGCTGAAGAGATGGCCAGGCAAAGAGCTGCGTTAGAGCAGCAAAGACGCGATATGGAGGCTAGAAGCGAGGAGCTCAAACAACAGCAGGAGGAGGTCAACCGAACACATCGTGAGGCAGCACTTGCTTTAGAGGCAGCTACCCAATTGGCCCAGGCCAATGCCCAAGTTGTAGCACGAGGAGGACCCCCTCCAGGAGCAAGGACCACAGAAGCTGGTGGTAAGAACAATGATAGACCAAGGAGGGGTGGTAATAACCCACCTGGTGAGGGAGATGGAGTCCGATCGCACACTGCCTCAACACAAAGGGAGCACTCTAGGACCCCCTCCAGGAGCCACCGATCAGAAACTTCAAGATATGGAAGTCACCGATCGGGTAGTAAGAAGACTCCACCTGGGCAGGAGCAAAATAAAGCTCCTAGAGAGAAGAGGACCTCACAATTCAAAGATGGGCATGGTCGTGATGAGGCTGATAGTCATCCCACCGACCAGTCAAAGGAAAAGGAGGGCCACAACCCACAAGGAGGAGAAAACTACCCAGAGCTCGCCAAGAAGCCTCCACTGCACCCCGACCAGCAGCGTAGCAGGAGAGAGGAAGTCCCGCGTAGTAAGCCCTCTGGGAAATCGAAGGATCTAAGGGATGTTATCACCAACAAGAGGAGGACTGTCCCGGTCGAAGGGCAAAATCTGGACCGCCCTACCAGTCAAGTAGAAATACTTGATGGTGGCGCGCCAGATGGTAATGCCCGACCAGGCAGTCAAGACCTTGGAACCTCATTAGTTGCACCAGCTATCCAAGCCCAGCTTGACATGCTAGCAGCTGCAGTGCAAGGTTTGTCGAAATGACCTTCCGAGATAGATGCGATCGACCACCAGAGTGGCAGCCCATTTTGTGCTCGAATAAGAGCAGCCCAACCACCAGCAAAGTACAAAGCACCGGTACTACCAATTTATACAGAAAAGGCAGATCCCATCAGACATATTGGGAAGTTCGAGGACCAAATGGAACTGCTCGGAGTGAGCAATGACTATCGGTGTAGAGTCTTCCCCACCACCTTGACGGATACTGCCCAAGAGTGGTATTGGAGGTTTAAACCAAATTCCATTACCTCTTGGGAGGCATTCAGGAAGGAGTTTTGTAGACAATTTAGCACTGCCCGGACTCCACCAATTTATGCCAATGACTTGGCAGATATCAAACAAGGAAAAGATGAGTCTCTAAAGAATTATATACAGAGATTCATGAGAGAAGCCAATAGAGCAACTGCTGTAGGAGACGAGGGGAAGATGGTTGCCATATCTGCTGGGATAATTTATCGAAGTCCTCTATGGGACAGCATCCATCGCCATCCAATTTCAACACTTCAACAATTTCTTGACCGGGAGGACAAATATATGAACTTGGATAATGCAATAGAGAAAGGGAAGAATGGCATAAACAATCCGGGCCGACCAACTGACTCTCCTAATGATGGTGGAAAGAAGCGTGAAAATAATGGGTCTGACCACCATGAGGAAAAGAAAGCAAAGTTGAGTTCAAGTGAAAAACCAACCAAGTATGAGCCTCAATTTACTAACTACACTACTCTCTCAACCAGCCGAGCAGAGATATATCTTGCTAGTCAAGAAGAGGTTCCCTACAAGAAGCCTCCACCCATTAGGAGAGAGATGAGGAAGAGAGACATGAATAAGTTTTGTCGCTTCCATGAAGATTATGGTCACGACACGAATGAATGCAACCACCTCAAGGACGAGATAGAATTTCTTCTCTGGTCGGGCAAGTTGAGGAAGTACCGGGCGGAGACACCCCAAGGAGAAGGAGGTAGCAGCAACTCTGGTCTCAAGCGACAAAGATCTCCACCCTTGCAGCCTGGACCTGTGGACTTCACCTTAGACACTATATGTGGAGGTCCACACTTGGTTGAGGAGAGCAACTAAGCAAAGGAGAAGTATGCTGAGGAGGAGTGCTAGAGCAGGAATCACTGGAGTGGCGTGCACATAGAGAATCGAAGGAGATATTATTTTTAAATACCACTTTCAGAGTGGTAGCTTGATTTCGAGTTTTTAGACTTGTTATTTAAGTTTGGTGTATGAACTGGTTATTTGCTAACCAGTCATTTTATTTTTGAACAATTTTGGTTGTTTAAGACTCGTTGTTAGACATGTTTTGTCCTTTTTAATTTACAAGTAATAAAAGAGACTACGCGCAGCGTGGTCGATTCTTGCTACAAATATGCATGTGTGCTAGTTATTCGAGCAGTGTTCAACTGGTCGATATGTTCAAGCAGTGTTCAACTGCTAGAATATTTTCCATATATTCTATGTGTTTCACGAGTAATTAACTGCTCGAACAGATTCAGTCAGGTAGCAAGTGACTAAAGATCTTTCAACCCTCAATCACCTGGGGGGCACATGGGGTATACTGGTATATAATTTAACACAGGAAATAAGAGCACGAGTTAATATATCTGTTTTTAGGCTGACTTGTAAATTTTCGAAGTCCAAAAAGGCCATTAAGCTAACTTGTTTTATAAAGCTTGAGTAACTTGGAATTTATTTCTAAAAAATTTCAAGTTAGGAGTAGATATTCGTGTGACAATAAGCATGCTCATAAAATTTTAGAGCAATAAGAGTGTGAGAAAGTATACTTAGCATGGACTTATGAAATGCCTAGAATTTCTAAGTTAGAAAACTAAGTACTCATGCGAAAATATGAGGCACACACCAGAGTGACTTTACTATTCACAAGAAACTTATAACTTTTTAAGTCTAGAGGAGACTTAGAATGTTTTAAGTTAACAAAGAGAAGTAAAGTATAAATGCCAACAGCTACAAGTTTAGCTGATCAGGTGCAAAGTTTTCTTGCTCATGAGAGCAGATACAACTTCCCTGGTCGGCTAAGCATGTATCATCGATCAACTTCCCTGGAGTGAATCAAACAAATGCATGCAAAATAAATGCTTCATAGTGAAAAGTTGTCTTTGAGAGGAGAAGTCAAGTTTTCACCAAGATTGATTGAGAGAAATCAATCTCTCAAAATAATTATGGGAGGTTCGAACAAGGTGCTTTGATGGTTTTTCCTAAAAGTGCCTAAGAGTGCCCAAGCAAATGCATAAAAAATGTGGTGTCGAGCATACACCTTGAGATGGTCGATCGGATGCATGTTGATCCGAGGAGCATCTTGCCTATGTCCAAGGATCTAGGCCCAGAAATTTTGTGCCTAAGGTGCTACATTCAACCAAGAGGAGCCAAGATGTGCTTAGCATCCGAGCGGTGTGTCTAGTGCCTACGGTGTACGGGTCCAAGCAGCTGCGTCCGAGTAGATGGCCCTTGCCTGAAGAGTGCATGCCTTATGTCTAAGAGTATATGCATCCGATCAGACACTCGTCCTAGCAGCTGTGTTAGTCCGAGCAGCCCATGCATCCGAGGAGCCAAGATGAGTCCGAGTAGTCTTGTGTTTGAGGAGCCAAGAAGTGTCCGGTCGGACCTTGGTCCTTGGCACCTCGAGAGATGGGCTCGAACCCTAGTCCGAGGAGAGGCACAAGTGATGTGCTCGGACCCTTGTCCGAGGTGATGCCCAAGTCCTTGGGTCGGACCATGATCCGAGGAGAAGCCTCATGCAAGTGTGGCTCGGACCATGTCCGAGGAGAGGCCCCATGCATGGCTCGGACCTTGATCCGAGGAGACCAAGAGAGAGCATGTGGCTCGGACCCTAGTCCGAGGAAAGCCAAGGAAGGAGTGGCTCGGACCCTAACCCATACATACCAAAAGATGGACTTAGACCTTGGCCAAGGAAAGGCCACAAAAGGTCCGATCGAACCTTAGTTAGAGGAACCAAGTGCTTAGCTCGGACCTATCCGAGGTAAGCTTCCAAGATGCTTGGCTCGGACCTATCCGAGGTGAGCTTCCAAGATGCTTGGCTCGGACCTATCCGAGGTGAGCTTCCAAGTGCTTGGCTCGGACCTATCCGAGGTAAGCTTTCAAGATGTTTGGCTCGGACATGTCCGAGGTGAGCTTCCAAGATGTGTGGCTCGGACATGTCCGAGGTGAGCTTCCAAAAAAATGTGGCTCGGACTCTAGTCCGAGGAGAGGCTCCAAGTGATTGCCTCGAACCTTAGTCCGAGGAGAGCCAAAGTGATTGCCTCGGACCCATGCCCGAGGAGAGACAAGAAGTCCTAACATCCGATCGGATCACAATGCTAAAAAAAAATGGAGTTCGATCACCAAAATTCTAATCCTAGCGCAACCAAATCGAGGATACTCAACAACCTGTCTCTATACGATGACAAAATAGACAAAGGGAGAATCAAAAGGAAGGCTATGTTTTCATTATATCAAGAAAATAGAGTTTGAAGAAATCACAAGACAAGTTCATTCGTGGAAGTTTACGTGAAAGTTATCAACCGGATAGGAGCTTTTGGATGACCTCGAGAACATTTTGCTAGAAGAAAAGTTTATCATACGAGGAAAATCGTATAATAAACTTGGGGGACAAATGTTATCCACAAAAATGGAGATTGATGACGTGGCAATAGAGGTGACAAATGGCAGTACATGGTCCATAAAAGACACATTAAATAGTCAATAAATACATTGACTCCTCAGAGCTGTGATAAAGTGACCCTGTAGACTGATGAAGAGTTTTGACTGCTTTAGAGTGTCACGTCCAAGCCAAGTACATCCGAGGAGCAGTCCAAGTGCCCGGTCGGACCTTGGTCCGATGGAAGGCCGAGGTGAGGTCGGACCTTGGTCCGAGGAGAACTCAAGAGAGTGGTCCTAGGAGACCCCAAGGATGTGGTCCGAGGAGGAGACCCCAAGGATGTGATCCTAGGAGAGCTAAGGAGAGTGCATCCTAGGAGAGCTAAAGGGTGTGGTCCGAGGAGAGACATGGCATGCTAGAGGAGAGTGCTATGCTAGAGGAGAGAAGTGCATGTCCTACCACCATGCACGTCCGACCAACAAAAACATGTCCTACCACCATGCACATGACCGACCAGCACTTGCATGAGTGGTCAGTAGGAGGTGGATCAACTAGCTAGAGGAGACTAAGTCAAGATTCCCAGAAACAACTTCAACAAGATATGCGGGAATCTCTCATTCTTCCCACAAATTGGGGGTTTGTTACATTTTGAATGTTTTTTGTAATATAAATGTAATAAATATAATAAAATATCTCAATTCTAGGGGATACCATATGTATGACCCTAAGCCTATAAATAGAGGGCTTATGGGATTAGAGAGGAGCTTCTTCGGCTTCTTCTTTTTAGAGAGAGAAAATTTGGGTCTGTGTATTCTAGAGAGAGAAAGTGCTGGTATTTGAAAGGATTATTGTATTTTTGCAATCGGTACTGAAGAAACTCAGTTGGCTCAGTCCATCTAATCTTGAGTACAGATCTATAATCACAACTCTAAGTGGATTAGGCTATTACCGACTATCGGGGCTGAACCACTATAAAAATTTTGTGTGTTATTTACTTTTCTTGTTTAAACTGTCTGTGTTGTTTAAATTCTCTTGAAGGTTTGTCGTATTTGACGTTCTCACGTCGTTGGCTAAAAACATAGTCAACACATATATTTCTTTCAATTTTCTTGTTCAGTTCAGTTTTAATTTCATTATTTCCATCTTTTTAATATTTTGCTCAACCTATAAATCACTCATTTGATTTTTAGTACTTTTAAGTCGTGTAGTATTTGTTTTGCTTATTTTTCTATTTTAGAATCCTTCTGAAGACGATTTACTTATCATTGTATTACTTGTGTAACTACGTGCACTTGCGTATTTTAAATCAAATATTAATTTTCACAACAAATCTATAATTAGATATTATAGATTAACTATTCGCTAGTGAATTAATGATACTTCAGGATCAAGAGGTAATTAGAATGGTAAAACGGTAATTTTGACCAGCTCTAATTAACGAACCAATAATGGAGGACAAAACTACATATATTGATTATATCAATGGACTACTAGAGAAAACTCTATAAATACTTAGAGTGCAATTCCATATTTATAGTGGAGTAATCATGGAATTAATAAATAAGATTATTAGATTAAAGAGTTTAATTAATAATCTGGTTTATTGGAGCTTCGTATTATAGGTCCATGGTCCCTAGATCACCTTTGTCCTACACTGTTAAGGGTAAGGATGTCAAAAGAAAGATTTGTTAAAGAGAAATGACTAAATTGCAAATGAATTAATTTTTCAGGGCAATGAAATAATTATTTGATAATTATGGGTAATTGATTAGTTGTGAATTAATTAATTATTTAGCTATATAGTTTTTTATTTTGAAAAACTATAAGTTAAAATTAATATTAATCTTGTTTGGATTAATATAAAGAGAGAGAATGATAAATATATTATTTATAATATGATATTTATTTATTTATTTTAAAACTAATATTTTAAGATAAAATTAATTTTGAATTAACTGATATTTATGTTGGGATCAATATCTTGTCTTAAAAGTTGATTGAATAAACAAATGAGAAAATTAGGGCAACCCTAATAAGGTTGGGCGACACACATTGTACAGTACAGTGTGTGGCACCAAGCATCATGGATTTTTATTCCTGTGATTTGAATTTTGAATTTCAAATTAGTTTGTTTAATCAATTATTTTATTATTCATTTTAAATATGATTTAAATAAATAATTAAATAAAAATATATAATCAGCTTTTAATTTGAATTATATTTTAACTAAATAAAGATTATTTAATTAGATTAAATATCTTTATAATTCTGATAGTATGTAACTTTCAGAATAAGGAATTATTATTATTATTATTATTATTATTATTTTGAATAATAAAAATACAGACTCTCCCTCTAAAGCGATAGTTTTCTCTAAACTTGAAAACTATTCTAAACCTTCTCTCTGTCAAAAACTCTCTAGATCTCATGTGTTGAGTACATCTAAGGAGTCACATAAATCAGCTTTTTGAATCCTACGTGCCCACACACGTCCTTGTGTGTTTGAGGATTGATCTAGAAGATCAGGGTGTGAGATCTCAGAACACTGGATAGAAAGATTGTTGATTAATACAAAAAGACTCAAGGACACTTGATAGGCTACAAGAGGTAATCCTTGATCTATTGGTATGTGATTTAATATTTATATATGTGTATGATCCTGGCTGATATTAATATTTATTAAAATGGATCTATATATTCCGCTGCGTACATTTAATTTGATCATTTAATACCAACAGAGTCTAGGGGTATTTTGGTAATTTATCACATTATCAGGATTTAATGGGTAATGAGAATTAATTTGGTGATCACTTGGATATGTTAATTAATTGGGAATTTATAGTGTTATTTGAGGTTTAGTGGGAACCCCGAAAAATGACCAAAATGACTTTAGTGTGGTCAAAAGGGCATGGGTTTGAGTGAGGACAAAGTGGTCTTTTGACCACTTGGGTAGACACAAATTAACTTAGTGTTAAGCACTAAGGGTCATGTTGCGTGATGCACTTCTCTTCCTCTCCTTGTTTTTCTCTCTTGGTCCTCCTTTAAAGAAACTTTGAATAAACCTAAGCTAGGAAACTTGTGGGAGAAATCTTGAGTAATTGGAGCTTTTTACTGGGTTTAGAGGTTGTTGAGAGAGCAAAGGAGAGCTAGGAGTTCGAAATTCTGTAGCCGAGGTGGGTTTGCTTAAGTGTTTATCATGTCTTGGTGTTTTTGGTTGTGGTGGGTTTTGAATCTTATTTTTCATTTTTGGTGATGTTTAAAGATTTATTGGAGGTTATGAATTGAGTTATAATGACTTTGAGGCTTAGTTTCGGCCTTGGGACTCCATTAGGATGAGTTTTGGTGAATTAAGTTCAGGAGAAAATGCAGGAAAACCCAAAAATTATGTAATGACCCAACTATTTCTAAGACATTGGACCATTAAATCTACTAGACATGGCTTACTATTTTTGAATAAAACATACATAAGAAAATAACATACCTTTATTGAAAACTCGAATTATTGTATCAAATACATAATAATATAAAATATGGCATGGGTACCCATTGTTTAAAAGAAAAACATAAAACATAACTTTAATTTAATTGTTAAAAAAACTAAATGTAGAACTACAAAAGAAACATAATTCAAAAGACTAAAATAAACGTCATCCTTGATCGACATGCAGTCCACCCATTCCATTCATCCTCAACACACAAGCCAAGCTACCAAGAATCTTTCCGCCTTCCATATCATTTTCCTGCATCACACTAAAAAAAATAAAGGAATGAGCCTAATGCTCAGTAAGGAAAATCTACTAACAACATACATCATATATCATAAACATAAAACTACATTATAAACATACACTATAAAATATATGACTATAAAAACATATATTACAATGGCCATCATACTTCTTGGGGCTTACTAGCTAGGCAAATCATATGCCCATAAATTTACGGGGCTTGTTATTTAAACAAATCATATAAATTTGTGGGACTTGTTATTTGAACAAATCATATGCCCAAGGAATATATTCTTGGGAATTGTTATCTAAACAAATCATATACCCAAGGAAAAACATATCATACATATACATATCATAGTATAAACATATCATAACATAATATATCATAACATAACATATCATATAAGCACATAAAATCTATCCTATTTTCCTTACCAAAAGCCAGGATATTTGAGAACAAGAACGGGATTAGAAAACTCCTATAAACCAACAGTAGAAAAAGTGAGAATCTCTAAGAATAAAGATGAATATGAAAACTAAACCATCAAGAAGAAACTTACCAAGAAGGACCTTAAGTTTCAAGAACTTAAATACTTAATCAAGAATCATAAACAAGAGTTAGGATTTGAATAAAAGAAACTAAAGGGTTATAAAGAACTGACCTTAAGAATTGGAATACCTTGGTTGATCATATAGATTGATCTAAACCTCTACACCGAAATCACACTATATCTCACTTCCCAAGTGTTTAGAAAGCTTATAATGATAAAGCTTTTATCCCAAACCCAAGTGTATCTCTCTATACTAACACTAGCACCTTGGAAGCTCTGATCAAGTACTTGAAGAATGAAGAAAATGGCTGAGCACTAGGTCCTATATAGAGTTGAAGGGTGAAACTAACCCCTTTTAATTTGAATAAATAAATGATTAAAAAAATGAAAAAGATTTTAATTTTCGTTCAACAACCGCTCAGAACTCGGTCAAAATAAGTCAAAGGCAGGTCTAAGTTGTTAAGGATATTTTTTTAAAATCAAAAACCCAAACTTTAAAAAAAAAAAAAATCATACTAAGGGCGATATATCGCCCCTTCTATGGCGATATATCAGCTCTACCCTAATCCTGAGCCTCTGATCGTACGTTCGTGCAAAGTCAACGTGCTTTCCGTATCTTCCGTTAGGCGATATATCGACCCCTATGTTGCGATATATCAGCATAGTAGATATTTTAAACGCGTTTTTGCACTAATTTAGGATAATTAGAATTGAATAAACAACTTTAATTGAGTCATAATACGATCCTAACAGTTTCTGGAAGGTTCTAGAGCTTCTAGATTCTTCTATTATTTAATTATCCATTCTAAATGCTTAAATCCTTAATAATCATGATTATGACAAGTGTCATGCTCTTATTGGCTCTATCTAAACCTTAGGTTATAATAATAATATATCTAAGACCATCAATATTAATCAAACCTTATGTTATAATTAATATTTCTAAACTATAGGTTAAACTTATAAAATCCATAACTGTTGCTACGAGTCTCCAACTAAGTCCCAACTTGCACCAAAATCCATGGTAACTAATCATACTACTAACTATACTACTACTACTACTACTATCTAGCTAGTTAAGTAAATATTCTGGGACTCTACAAATTCTGGGTTTACGGGGTTGCGTTGCGGCGCTGTTCTTGGAGCGTGCGACCCGTATGAATCCAGTAGCATAGGTGGGATTCTGAACCGTCTTGGCGTTGTGGCCCCTGGTAGGCTGCGTTGCCGCGCATGTCTGGCAGATTTGAGTTGGGAGCTCTCTACCTAATTGAGCGTCGTAGCCCTTGTAGGGGTGCACCACGACTCTAATTGGGGAATTTAGCCAATGTAGGTTCTGAGTTGCGGGGACTCAAACCTAAAGGCTTGGGAAGGATCCTACTACCCAGTTTAGTATAATTCAATGTTCCGGAGGCTAGGACTCAATCTGGAAGCCTTTGTTTCCTCGTTATTGATAGTTAATCTGTATTATAGTTGTGACTAGGGTATACTGATAGACTCAAGAGGAAGGGACCGTGCTTGAGGTCGTGATACGTGTCTCATTAAGGACCAAAGGTAAAAAAACTGCCATATGCACATGGAGCTAATTATTTGTATGCTTACTAGTTTTGAATCATATGTGAATATATATGGTTTAACTAATTTTTGGCTATCACATTGAGCATTGGGCTGCTCAGAAAAGCGTACAGAATGGAGGTTGAAAAGGCGAGTTCAGTATGAGGGTGCTATCCCTACTCGCCTAGCAAGAACCGCGAGTTGAATGCCTAAGTACGCATGTCGCTCGGTTGGGTCACTCAGAAAAACATGTGGAACACAGGTCAAAGGGCAAGTTCAATGCGAGGGTGTGGTCCCCACTTACCCGGCAAGAACCGCGGGCTGAATGTCTGAGTACGCATGTCACTCGTTTGGGCTGCTTGGCAAAGTGTGTGGAACGCAGATCGAAGGGCAGGTTCAATGCGAGGGTGTGGTCCCCACTTTCTCGTCTTAAACCGAGAGTTGAGTGCCTAAGTATGCACCTTTCTCGGTTGAACCGTTCGACATGACTGTTTTCCTGGACCGTGTAACTGATTATATGATTTAGAATGAATTTTCTCGTTATCTGCGAAATGTGTTTACGGGTTATATGTTTGGAATGAATGTATCTGATATCTGTGAGGCATGCGTTTATTGCTTTTGAATATTTGAGTATATTGTTATGCCTTGTGCAATTTTCTTGCTGAGCCTTGGCTCACAGGTGCTCTATGGTGCAGGTAAGGGCAATGATAAGTTGGACCAGCCATGAGTTGGAGAGCTTGAGGGGCAACGTGTACATATGAAGCCTGCTCGACCGCCACGGTCGGGATTTCTTGGGAGGAACTAGGGTTGAGCCTTGTTTTGCCGCTTAGGACGGCTATTTTGTAGTTGCTTGTTCTTTATTAGTTTATAAATTATTTTCTAGGATCCCTGATAACTCTACAAAATAGAGTTATTTTACCACATTTTTTATGCTAATTGTTGCTTAGTCTTTGAGTTTTTAAGTAATTTATTAAGTTTTTAAGTAATTTTGAATTTATTAGTCTTATTGTAATTTTTTATATTTTTATAGATATTTTACTGTAATATTTTGTAGTTTAATTATTTGAAATTAGTATTGTTAAATTAAAAGTTAAAAATCTGATATTATTGAGCTCAAATGTCAAAGTAAATTAAGTTTTAATTAGTATTTTTATGGAACTTATGTTTTATATTTTATTATTGAAAATAATTAGTTTTAATTTAATTTATATTTATTTTATAGGGAATATGTTGTATTTTTTGGCTCTTGAAAAACAAGAAAAATGAAGAAAATAAGTGACATTTTCATGGAAAAGAAAGAGAAAAAAAAAGATATTTCTGAAACGCCTCGACTCAAGGACCTAAAGCCCACGAGCCCAAGCCCGTGCCCCAGTTGCCCAGCCGGCCCAGCCCGACGCCTCCAGCTGCCCCAGGCGCCTGACCCGCACCAGCGCCTCCCAGCTGCCTCCAGGCCCACGACGCCACCAGCCCAGCCTTCCCAGCCAAGCCCAACGCCGAAGCCTGAGCCCAGCAGCTCCTACACCTGCCAATAGCCCCCAAAACCCACCTGCCATTTTCCTCTTGAGCCCACATTGTCTCCTTGTCCCTCAAATGCCAATTTTTTACCCAATTTTTCTACACATTTCACTACAAAATTCATCATGACACCCTAGAATTTACCCATACTTGTCATATTATTATTCATTTAATTAATCTAATCAATTTAATTAATTATTTTAATACTCTCATTTTGGCTATAAATATATAATTTCAGGACCATTTTTGGGGTTCTTAATTTTTTGTTACCATCATCTTTTCTACACTTTTTCTCTACATTTTCTCTCTTCATTTTGGAAGAACGTTTTGTGCCAAGTATGTATTTCTTTTGTAATATATTTTAGATTATAGTTATGCGCTTCTAATCTTTTTCATAAGATTATTAAGATCATGATGGAGCAACTTTTAACTAGACAGCATTTATGTTATATGTTGATTTCCCTTGTAATGCAACAAAGTTTATGGATTTTTCTTCTTCAAATATGTCTTTTGTAGCGTCCCGGAATTTGAGTGGATATTGGTTCAAGCCGGGATTTAGTTAGAAACTCGTAGAAATAGTTATGGATTTTATAAGTTTAACCTATGGTTTATAAATATTAATTTTATCATAAGGTTTGATTAATATAGCTAGTCTTAAGAATATTATTTATTATAACCTAAGGTTTAGATAGAATTATTAAGAGCATGACACTTGTCACATGTATGTTTATTAAGGAATTAAGGATTTTAGATGAATAAATTTATTGAAGGATAGATCTAAAAGGTCTAGAACCTTCCATCATCTATTAGGATCACGTTTTACTCAGTCAAAATAATTTTAATCAATTTCAAATTATCATGAAATGTGCAAAAACGTGTTTGAAATATCAGCGTATGCCGATATATCGCAGCTATATGGGCCGATATGTCACCTATGATTGATACAGAAAACATGTCGACTTCACACGAACGTAACCACGAACCCTCGAAAACGTGGTAGGGGCGATATATCGCCTACCCTAGGCGATATATCGGCTCCAGTAAGCCATTTTTGAATTTTCATAGAATTCTGAGCTAGAAACAGCCCTTAACAACCTTGACTCGTTCCTGAACGTTTTTGACCGAGTTATGGGCATCTGTTGAATAGATAATTCAAATTTATTCATTTTTTAATCAGTTATTTATTCATTGAAATGGGAGTTAGTTTTGCTCCTTGAACTCTATAAATAGGACCCTTCACTCAGCCATTCTTTTTATCCTTCAAGCATAGTTCAGAGCCTCCAAGCTGCTAAGTTTATTCTAGAGAGAAAACACTAGGGTTTTGGGTTTAAAAGCTTTTCAATCTAAGCTTTTCTAAACACTTGGGAAGTAAGTTTTTGTGTGATTTCAGTGTTCGAGGTATAGATCGAGGCTGTAAGATATCCAAGGTATTATTTATCTTCAGGTTTAGTTCACTATAGTTTCTATTATTCTTTCATTTTTCTTCAAATCCTAACTTGTGATAATGACTTTTTGTTAGGTGTTCAATTTCTTTGAAACATAAAGTTTTCGGTAAGTTCTTATCCTGTTGGTTTAGATCTTCTCTTCATCTTATTTTCTTTAGGAAATTTATGGTTTCTTTATGTTTGGTTTTAGGAGTTTCAATCCCGCTCTTGTCTCCAATATTCTGGTTTTTGGTAAGGAAAATTAGGTAGTTTAGCTTATGATCTAGTTTATGTTAGTATGACCTAACATTTTAGGTACAATAAATGGGTAAGTGTGTATGAACCTAAGTTTTCCAATGATGTATGACGGATTTATGTCTGGTAGGCTTGGTTGCCAAAATTTTATGACAGACCTAAGTTGATGTCCGGTGTATGACAGACTTTTGTCCGGGGCTTAATTACCACCCCTTTGTATAAGCACTTATCTTTTTATTATATCTGACTTGTTATTATGACCCATAGTTATGATTATGAGTATAACTTATGACCTATAATTTATGATCTATGACTTATGATTTATGGTTATGACTTAGATTATGATTTATGATATGATTTAGGTTATGGTATGACCTAGGGTTTATTGTTGTGTGATTAGTATAAATAAGTTTTGGTATGACTTTGGCGAAATGTATGATATGTTTGATTATATGATTATGTTGATGCTCAAAATAAAAGAGGTGATAGCCTTAAAAGGGCCTCAAACGCAGGCTTAAAAGGGCCTCAAATGCAGTAGAACAAGAAATAAACAGCAGCACATGTATTTATACATTAGAAAAAAGAGTTCCTGAGATAATACAAGAGTTATCAAAAGAAAAGCAGCAGTGACAATGATATTACAAAGTTAGAAAAATAAAAACAAGACTACTTCAAGGCCTCCTGACATGGGCACTCCACAGGGCCGCCCGAGCAACGGCATGCTCGCCAAAAGAAGAGAAGTCGAAGTTAGGATCCTGCCTCCACACATTGTAGAGGGCACGGTCTATGGACATGCGCTCAATGGTAGCCCTCTCCGCCTCCAAGGAAGCACTCCTCTCCTGCGCTGACTAAAGTTCAGCCCTGAGGGCCTCGACTTCAGCCTCCAACAGGGTAACTCTCTGCTGCGAGGTGGCCGCGATGGCCTTGGCTTCCTGGAGTTCACGCTCCAAGCAAGTAACCTTGCCTTCTAGCCTCTTAGTCTTGGCCCTTATCTCCTTCCTCTTCAATGACAAGTTGGAAAATTTGGTCTGGACCTCTGACAACTTAGCATTGGTTCCATTAAGCTCTTCCTCAAGCTCCTGCACTCGGGCTGTAAGATAGTTCCTCTCAGCAGCAGACGTGGAGAGGTTGTTAGACGTGTCGAAAAACCGCATAGCCAACGTATAAGTCTAAAAAAAAAAAAAAGTTAGCAACAGCAGCAATAAGTGACAAAGAAAAAAGAATATATGCATAAACACCTATACATAACAAGGCCGACGCGAGGAGCAGGGACTCACCCAAGCCATGGAGCGCCTTAGGTTCTCCCCAAGGTCCATCTGAGCCACGTTCCCAATGCCATTCTAGTCGGATACAGGGAGGCCCGAGGCAAGCTGGATGTATTGCTGTCCGAACGATGTTGCCATCCGAGTCACCCAGGGATCCCCATCCGTAATGGGGGTGCCTGGATGGATGGGAACAGACGACCCACTTGACGATGCGGGAGGGGGCGCGGTGGAAGTGGAAAGTCGAGGCTCTGATAGACCAAAGGGGGGCTCCACAAGGTCGACGAAATCAGCCCCCGGTGATCCAATGTCATGAGGAGCCTGAGTGAAGGCGTCATGGCCCTCAGGGTCAGGGAAAGTACTACACCCCGGAATGTCCTGCTGGTCTTGTAAGTGAGGGGCTATGTCCGGATCATAGGGAGCACATGGAGGGCACCCCTCAGGAGATGGAGGCAGCTGGTGGAATCCCCCACGGTCAAGGGGTGCTTCCTCCGGCCCCTCCTCATCCTCATCGTCATCCGGGCAAGGCTCAGCCAAGGTCTCCTTCATCTTCGTGGACCCAGAGATGGTCCACAACAATTTGGGGTCAGAGACGGGAGATAGCTTGTGGCGGTTCAGATTCTTTACGGTGAAAAGGCGCACCGCCTCTTTCCTGACAGGTTCAGCATTGAGGAACCGCCTCATGTCTTTCGCTTCCAACCCGACGACGGAGGGTTCAGCGAATCGCTCTGCACAATACGAGCCATAGTCGGTGTGAGCGTAAGGCACGAAGCCATAAGTTGCAAAAAAAAAAAAGAGAGAGAGGAAGTGATGCTCAGAGTACTTACTAGGAGTGGTTCAGAAATCCTCACGGACAGAGAGTGGACCTTCCACGAAGAAAAAGTCTCGCTTCCAAGCCCTCGGGTTAGACACCGAACCCTCTATCAAAGAGGCCCCGCTGTTGGCTTTTTGTAAGTAGTAAAAGCCTTTTGCATTGTGGAGGGGCATGAGGTTGTAGAGGAAGTGTACCTCGGTGGCCGTGGGGGCGCGTTTCAACAATTTCATATATGCGATGAAAAGGCAGCTCAAAGTCAGTCAGCCATTGGGTGCCAGCTGAAGCGGGGCAAGGTCGAAGTAGTTGAGGACTGCAACAAAGAACGGATGCAGCGGAATGGTACCACCCTCTTTTAAAATGTGCTCGCTGAGGGCCACGAAGCTGAGCCTAGGGCGGTCAGCACGGCATGTCGCTAAAGGGAAGTATAGAGCATAATCTGGAGGGACGCTATAATTATTCACGATGTCCATCAGTTTGTTGTCGGGCACGCGCGACACCAGCTCGGACGCTAATAAAGGGGCGTCGTCCTGCTCTTGGGTAGATACCTGTCGGCGTGCCTTCGGCGTATCTGCAAAATCAAAAGAAAAATGTGAGGAAGATACAGAACACTTGACCCTCCATTTTTTCTTCCTAGCAAGAGTTTTCCATCGAGGGACCGGCCGCGGAAGCGCTAAGCTAGGAAAAATTGAGACTAGGGGCCGAGGAGAAGCATAAGCAGCCCCCTGACAGTCATCAGGCGAAGGTGGGCTGGGAGGCTCAGGCGGAAGGTGTCCTTCCATAAACTTTTACTCCCACTACAATTCAAAAAGGGTCATCCTAAGGCTTGCTACGTGGTCACTAAGGTCTGGGGGGGAAGGTCCATCTCCTCTCGCACCGAGTCAATTTCGCTCTCCACCACCCAAATTTTACGCCTAAGTTCAGCCATGTACTCAAGGTGGCGGATGCGGGCCTGCCTTAAGGAGTCATAGTCCTGGTGAGGATTGCCCTCAGGGGACCCTGAGTCTGAGGACAGGTCAATAAACTCAGCCCCTGGGGGTATGTCGGACGGGCCGACACTGGCCATGAGACCTCGTCCAAACAGCAAAAAGGGGTTCGCGTATAAACGAAGGGAAGGCTACAAAACACAAAGGAATAGACTTAATATCTCTAGATGCAAACGCCCTAAATGGCCCTCTACAGGGTATAAAAAAAAGGGGAGGGGCGTTCATATGGTCAGATTCACTATAAGCTCAAGCCTAAGTACCCAGTCCCGAGTAATGTTAATTTGGACGTAATGGACAAAAGGGAGAGAAAATATACCTCAAGCGGATAAGAGAGCAAAGTTGGTGTCAACAGGAGGTCGAGGGACGAAAAGCACCAAAAGGTCGAACATGCGCGTCTGCAAGAATGGACCAGAAAGATGTGTTAGTCTTCAAATAGTCATGCCAAGAAATTAGCTCATATGTAAAAAAAAAAAAAAGAGATGAAATGATGAAAATGAAGTGAAAAGTAAAATAAAAAGAACTATGGCGAAAATGAGGTTGTGAGGGATTGAACCCCTTACCTCTTTGGAAAGGAAGGGCTCTCCAAACCACTAAGCCAAAGAAGTAAGGTGAAAGTATCAAGCCATGCATGGAAGCCTATTTATAAGAATCAAGGTGAATAGTCTACAAGAGCACCTAAAGGTACTCTCCTAGACTGGGGGGCAAGTGTTGATGCTCAAAATCTCATCAAGAGAAAATATGAGGCCAAGGCAAGGCCATTGGGCCATCATCGTCTCGGGAAGCCATCGCACCATCATGACACGAGCCTGGATTCGTTCCTCGTGGAGTCGATGCTAGGTGGCCCACATTGACAAGGCATAGGTGCCAAGGCTCAATAGCCTCACGAGGCCCATCTCGCCTATGCACCTCGGCCGTACGCGAGGCCCCTTACGCACCTGCACCTCGGCTGCACGCGAGGCCCATCTCGCCCATGCACCTCAGCCATACGCGAGGCCCCTCACGTACCTGCACCTCGGCCGCACACGAGGCCCATCTCACCCATGCACCTCGCCCGTGGCCCCGCCTCGCCATCTAGGCCCGAGCCCCGGAGTGGCCTCGCCCGTGGCCCCGCCTCGCCATCTAGGCCCGCGCCCCAGAGTGGCCTCGCCTGTGGCCCCGCCTCACCATCTAGGCCCGCGCCCCGGAGTGGCCTCGTCCGTGGCCCCGCCTCGCCATCTAGGCCCGAGCCCCGTAGTGGCCTCGCCTCGCCATCTTGGCTCAAGTGGCCTTGCCCCGGAGTGGCCTCGCCCGTGGCCCCGCCTCGCCATCTAGGCCCGAGCGACCTCGCCCATGGCCACGCGTGAGGAGGAGGGCCTCGTGAACAGCCAGAGAGTCGCGCCATCAATAGGCCTTCCAAGGGGGCCTCGCGAAGGAATGTGAGCCACGCCACCTGGTGACCACGTGAGTGGAGCCATGCACCAAGGGAGCCGCACCACCAAGGGAGGCGCAAGGAGGGCGTCTCGTCACGCATCCTTAGACGTCCGTCAAGGCCGCATGCCTATCGTTCAGACTCGTGAGTGACCTCGGGAGGCTTCAGGCATCTCGTGCCAAGGACCCAAGGTCCCCACCTCACGCCACGACCATAACACACACCAAGGGTCCCATTCCTTACATCTTAAGACCCTTATGCTTAGAGACTCCAGTACGAGTCGAATGGGACATACTTGAACGATCTAGTACTGGGTACGGACACCGGTACCAGTGGGACTGTTGGGATAAGAGTTATGGTCCGTACATCTGCGGCCAAAGGTCAGAGTCGACACCACTACCACCTGCTCCTGTACTGGATGTACGACCACAACCTCTGAAGCCACTCCCCTGACATAGTACTTATGTACCACTTGGTCTCCTAGGCCACCATGTACCCAAGGCCATTAGAGCCTACTATAAAATGAACTCTAACTCCACCTGAAGGGTGGTTGGAAATTTTACTGTAGCAAAGGCTTGAGTGTGAATGAAAGAGTGAATTCTCCATTATTGTTCTATCACTGTTCTTGAGTTATTGTTTAGATTTCTATAGCTTTTCCATTAGTGATCTTCACTTGAAAAAATTTCCTACTCAACTTAGTTGACGAGTTCTTACCGTCAACAGATTATATGACTAACTCTTGTTTGTATTTTCCTTACTGGGCTTAAGCTCACCCCTTATGATGTTGTTATTTCAGGCAATTAAGGATCAAAAGGCTAGTGGCGAGTGGGACCTAAGAGTTTCGTGATGTAATCGTGGGGACCATATAGTCGAGGAAGATCAAGTGGGCTTATTTTTATTAAAGCATGCTATTTTAAAATTTTATTTAAATGTTGCTCACTTTTATGTTGAAGACAATTATTTTATTTTTGTAAAACCATGGATCCATGTAATTATTTTTAAGTTTTTATTCAATAAAAGAGCAATATTTATGAATTATGATCCAACGTTGTGTTCTCGGTAATCTATGAGAAATTAGGGCGTTACATCTTTCATCTTTAATATCTTGTTTTTTGGATTGTTAGATAATATTACACTTTTGTAATGACCCAAGTATTTCTAAGATCTTGGACCATTAAATCTACTAGACATAGCTACTACTATTCGGATACAAACATAAGAAATAACATAATTTTATCAAAAACCCAAAATATTGTACCAATACAAAATAAGATAAAAATAATAAAATAAAATATGCTATGGTATGGGATCCCATTGTTTATAAAACATAAAACATAAACTTTAATTCAATTGTTTAAAAACTAAGTGTGGAATTACAAAAGAACATAATTCAAAAGACTAAATAACGTCATCCTCGATCGACACACAGTCCATTGAATCCATTCATCCTTAACACACAAGCCAAGCTGCCATGACTCCTTCCGCCTTCCATAATCATTTTCCTGCATCACACAAAAAAATAAAGGAGTGAGCCAAATGCCCAGCAAGGAAAATCTATCGACAACATACATCATATATCATAAGCATAAGACTATATCATAAACATACACTATAAAACATATGACTATAAAAAAAACAACATATATCATATAGGACTACAATATTAATGGCCATCATAAATTCTTGGGGCTTGTTAGCTAAGCAAGTCATATGCCCATAAATTTGTGGGGCTTGCTAGCTAAGCAAGTCATATGTCCATAAATTATTGGGGCTTGCTAGCTAAATAAGTCATATGCCCAAGGACTACAAAACATATTCTTGGGGCTTGTTATCTAAACAAGTCATATGCCCAAGGACTACAAGACATATTATACATATACATATCATAACATATAAGCACATAAAATCTATCCTATTTTCCTTACCAAAAGTCGGGATATTTGGGAACAAGAATGAGATTAGAACACTCCTATAAACCAATAGTAAAAATGGTGAGAATCTAAAGAAAAAAAGATGAAAAGAACACTAAACCATCCAAGAATAAACTTACCAAGAAAAAACTTAAGTTTCAAGAACTTAAATACTTAATCAAGAATCATAAACAAGAGTTAGATTTTGAATAAAAGAAAACTAAAGAAAACTATAGAATCATAAGGAACTGAACTTAAGAATAGGAATACCTTGAATGATCTTATGGATTGGTCTAAACCTCAATACCAAAATCACACTGAATCTCACTTCCCAAGTGTTTAGAAAAGCTTAGAATAATAAAGCTTTTATCCCAAACCTAAGTGTATCTCTCTACAGTAACACTAGCACCTTGGAGGCTCTAATCAAATGCTTGAAGAATGAAGAAAATGGCTGAGTACTAGGTCTTATTTATAGAGTTCAAGGAGTGAAACTAACCCCTTTTAATTTGAATAAATAAATAAATATAAAATGAAAAATATTTGAATTTTCGTTCAACTGACGCCCAGAACTCGGTCAAAATCGTTCAAAGGCAAGTCTAAGTGGTTAAAGGTAATTTTCAAAATTAAAAACCAAACTTTCAAAAAAAAACCATCTTGGAGTTGATATATCCCCCCCCCCCCCCCCACATAGGCGATATATCGCCTCCCCCTATATTCTCGAGCCCCGTTCGATCGTTCGTGCAAAGTCGATGTGTTTCCCGTATCTTCCATAGGCGATATATCGGCCCCTATAGCTGCGATATATCAGCATATGTTGATATATCAAACACGTAATTGCACTTTTTCAGCATAATTTGAATTGGATAAACAGCTTTGACTGAGTCATAATACGATCCTAACAGCTGCTGGAAGGTTCTAGAGCTTCTAGATCTTTCTTTTATTAAAACTATTCATCAAAAATACTTAATTCCTTAATAATCATGATTATGGCAAGTGTCATGCTCTTATTGACTCTATCTAAACCTTAGGTTATAATAAATATATATCTATGACCAGCAATATTAATCAAACCTTATGTTATAATTAATATTCTTAAACTATAGGTTAAACTTATAAAATCCACAACTGTTGCTATGAGTTTCCAACTAAGTCCCGGTTTGAACCAAAATCCACGGTAACTAACATACTACTAACTAATACTAACTACTACTACTATCTAGTTAGCTAAGTAAATATTCTAGGACACTACAACTTTGTTCTTCATTTCGCAAAACATAATATTCTTTGTGTAAGATGTGTCATTAAATTGTACATATCCAATGCTTAGAACAAAAATATTATGTTTTGTCTTATAAATAATGTTATTTGATATTTTGTTGTTTCACTAGGTTGATTCACATAAATACTTTTAAATTATATTTTTTTTTTAAAAGTGAAGAAAAACCTTATCTTTTTATAAATAATTTGTGCTTAAATTATAAATCTATTTGGAAAATGAGAGTTTGAATTATTTTAACTATCACTAAAACTTGGAAATCAATATACTAATAAATATTATTAAACTTACATTTTGTGGATTCTAGTATCTTAATAATCTTTCTTATACAACTTATTTACAAATCAAAATTGGTTTATTTTTCTTCTCTTAATAGCTTTATTTTCAATTTTTTATTTTATTTTCTTGACATTAAATCTTATCAATCTTTGGAGCTAGGTTAAAATTTATTTAATTTTGGTTTAAAATAGTTTCTTTTTTATTTTAGTCAATTCACTTGGGTTCGACCTCGTGCTTACACGAACACTATACTCCATATACGATTCGTGCACTTGCAAGTTATAAATATTTAAAACGTACCCATTTTGGGTCAATCAATCCTATGTATATGTTAAACTCTTTTAATGAAAAGTATTACTCTTTTAGCCAAAAATAAAAAAATTAATACCTAACTTTGAGTTAGTTTAATTTCACTTTCTAAGTCCAAATGACTCGTTTAGCGAGTTAAGCATGTAGCGTCCCAAATTTACTAATAGGGCTTAGGGCCTTGATTAGTGTGCCTGGAGGGCAATAAGTGATTTATTATTTAAATATGTGAATTTGATGAGTATGTGATTAGAAATGCATGTTTGGGTGAATTAAATATGCATGTGGGCTCCATTTGGTTATTAGGGGCATGTTTGTAATTTTAGCCTGTTGATGGCATAAATGCAATATTTGTGATTATTGTGATCTTTACCACGTGCGAGTGGTGATATATTTGAGATGCACGATCCGAGACAGTCCTAGGGAGCAGTTTAGCTAGGAAGTCACATTGGGACCCGAAACCCGACTCAGGGCGAGGGGGGTATTATGGGCATTATACATTTTATTGGGTTATCGGGTTATGAAAATAAATATTTGAACATATATTTGAAGTTAGAACATATGCGAGGGAATATCAGGGAAATTTACCATTTTGCCCTTGGGGACGTTTTTGGTACCCCGAGCCTTGGAGGTAACTTAAGTGACATAGGATAAGTAAGACAAATATAAGAAACACTAAGAAGCTTGGCATAAACCGACCCTCTCCCTATCACTTGGTGTTTCTCTCTCTTTGGAAGCTTGAAGGCTGAAGGAAGTTCTAGAGGAAATTGAGTTGGGAATTCAGAAATCTAAGGCTTAAATCGTGGGAGGAGTAAGCTTGAGAAATTGAAGAGCAAGTGTGGCCTGAATTCATCCTTGAGGTAAGAAGCCTAATATTAAATTAACTAAGTTTAAGTTGAGTTTTTTTAGAGTTGTAAGTTTATGCATGTAAGTTGAATGATGGATCACTCTTGGTTATCTAGATGAGTTTTTGGGATTAGTTTTGTTGGGTTTTGCTGCTGGGACCATTATGGGATTACAGTAATGATTAAATTGGGTTGTGGGATTGATTTTGGGGTAAATTGGCTGGGTTTTGGTTGTGAAAATGGGGGATTTTTCTGGGTTCGAAGGGTCAGGCCGCGGCATTGTTCTTGGTGAGTTGCGGCCCTCTAGAGTAGAAAGGAGGCAGTGAAGAAGGGCAGGTCGCGGCGTCCTATAGGTTGGGCCGCGGCATAGGGCCTTGGGGCCGCGACACTTAGTGGGTTTTTGGACCCCAAGAAGGTTTTAGGCTCGAGAATCCAAAAGTTAAGGCTCGGGATGGATTTTTATCACCCGGATTGATAGAATTCAAGGTCCTGAAGACTAGAATTATAACCCAAAGTTATTTAATGGATTAGAACTTGATGGATGGATGTTGTTGATGCGTTGTGACTAGGTTTTCAACGAGGCTCGGACTAGATGACTGTGCTCGGGATATCGGAGCTCGGGAAGCTTGGGACACAAGTAAGAAAACTGTTGTACCCGTAGAGTAGGGCGTGGCCCTATAGTTTGTATTGCAGGGCATGGCACTATGTGATTGTGTTGCAGGGCGTAGTCCTATTAATTATGTTTGTATTTGCTTAAGCATTTGTTAAGTTTATGCTATGTGTTGCATATCTGTAAATGTACGGCAAGGGCTTGGAACGACGAATGCCGAGAACGACAAGGCCGAGTACGGCAAGGGGCCGGGAGCAGCGTTAAGCATGCAGAGTGCAAGTTGCCAGGGTGAGACCCCTATTGGATACCTGGTATATCCTCACGATGTAGACCGCGAACCCAGTGCCTGGTAAAGCACCTGGAATGGCATGGTTGTTATGTGTTTAGCCTGTTGGTGGCTTTATTATATGTTAATTGATAGTTGTGCATATGTTGATTGCTTGTGTGGAGTTTTCTTGCTGGGCTTCAGCTCACGGGTGCTCTATGGTGCAGGTAAGGGCAAGGGAAAGGTCGATCAACCATGAGTGTGGAGAGCGCAAAGCGGCGTGTACATGTTCGATCTGCCTAGCTACCACGGCCAAGGGTATTTTGGGAGATGATGTATATTAAACCTAATTTTGTCGTCTAGTCGACTTTAATTATATTTTGAGTTGTAAATATTTCTAAACAGTATTTTAGGATCTCAACTATATAACGCCTTATAACTTCAATGAATGATTACATTTTCAAACTATATGACTTTTATTACAGTTTAGCTACACTTTTAACCTAAAACCTCGATTAGCGAGTTAATTGCACATTTTAAAATCACTTAGTATCGGCTCTACGGAGGTAGGGCGTTACAAAGCACTATTTCAAACACACAGTGTAACAGTCCTGGATTAATATGGTGTTACAGGTACGAGAGGATTAAGATTGTAGGGAACAAATTTAAATAATTCGTAGTAAAACAAAGTTGTATGGAATCTTTGAGTTAAATACTATAAGTACGGTTCACTAGTATTATGAATACATGTAATCTAGATCCAGAGTACTGATGTAGTAGAACATCTTAGTGGAGGTACTTCGTATAAAGTGGTTATACATGAACGAGACCCGATATGTTATTAATACTTAACTAAATGTTGTTTGTTTTATAGGTATTAATTAAACATATCGATATGATGATCATATACAAAATTTTCTTAATCCTTAAGTTATTATGAACTCGTGTTTATATCATTTGGGTTATTTGATTCACTTGTTATGGTTTGTCAAAATGATCAGGCTGAAAACTTTTGATTTGGGAACTCATTGGTGTAAATGGTTAGTGTTGACCACAGTTTTGGACAACGACGAGTAAACGTCAAAACTATAGTAAACCTTCAAGAGAAAAACGACACTGGTGATTTTTATAGTGGTTCAGCCCCAATGTGTTGGTAATAGCCTAGTCCACTTAGAGTTATGATTATAAATCTACACTCAAGATCAGATGAACCTGAGCCAACTGAGTTTCTTCAGTGTAGAAGAAAAGAATACAATATTTCTCTCAAGATACAAATACTCTCTTAGGAAAATTAGAATCTGAATCCTCTCTATGATGCCATGAGCTTTGTATTTATAAGCCCAGGATCGTACAAACGCAGTCCCTCATAATCGGGATCTTTCTGTTATTCTTTCAATATTTAATTAATAATAACATCTAAAATACAACAATATGCGATTCTTTGGGATAATATGAGAGATTCCCGCGCAGGTATGACCGATTCTAGCTGAAGTCGTTACTGGGATCTCTTGCGTAGCAATGATCTGTTTAGTCGGTCCACATCACACCCAGAAGGAAAACTGGAGGGTCAAAACACTTCACCGATCAGCCAAACCCTCACTGGTCGGCCAAACACCTGTCTGGTCGCCCAAACACTTGACTGGTCGGACAAGCACCTGACTGGTCGGACAAGCACCTGACTGGTCAGACAAGCACCTGACTGGTCAGTCATGACACCTGACTGGTCGGCCAAGTACCTCACTGGTCGGTCATGACACTTGACTGGTCAGTCAAAAATCTTCACCGGTCTAACAAAAACTCTACAGGATCACTCCTAAGCTAGATTACTCAGCCATTCCTTGCCATTTGTCACTTCTATTGCCACATCACCATTTTCAAATTTTGGGGATAGCAGTTAGGGACATATATAATATACAGATATGAAATCTATACCTTTCCGAGAGGAATTGAATAATGATTATCTTATGGGTTAGCTTTTGGAATTGAAAGGTTATTGAGCTCAAATTCATAAATCAGTTTATGAATTAGCCTTCACTAGTAAATTTAATGGTACTTGAGGAATGTCTGCTATAACTATCATTTACACTCTCATATAAAAAAAATTAGGTTATAATTTTTCAAAGTGTCAAAAATAGAAATACTCCTACTGATAGGGCAAAAATAATGTCTCTACCAAAGAAGATTATAAGAATGTATAATATTTTTGTACAGAACTTTTAAAAGAAAAAAAAAAACAAAAAATGCAATATTAATACCATGAAATAAATATGATTGTAGGACCCCATTTTTATTATTTATTTTTCGTATTCATGTATGTTGTAATTATGAATTCTACCAAATTTAGATTTGGAACAACTTTCCAACAATATATGGGCATGATTTTCATTGGGAAATTTGATTATTTATGCATTATGAGGGTCTTAAATAAAAAATATGCTATGCTATTTACACATGACAATTTTATGTCATTATTCATCTTGTTTCCAAAAATGCCCCTAACATAATTTGTCTTTCACTATTCTCTATCTTTCCCACCTTCTCTCCTCCTTCTCCCCCATGGACGACACCTCCATCACCACCCACTCACCTCCATTTTTTACTTAGTTTTTCCCACTTTTTCTTTCTTTTCCCCTCCATTCCCCCCTCCCGACTTCTTTTCTTTCTTAAGTTATCCATGGATACTAAAAACAAATACCCATGATAGTTTTTGACGATTTCGAACTTAAACTTACTAAAAGTTCAATTAAGACACCAATATATGCATTTCGAACAGATCTAGGTATGATTTTTTGGTTTTTTATGGAATTTTTTCACAATTTCTTAGATATTCAACGTAAAAATTTGCAGAAAACACGATATACATTGATGCCCAACTCGATGGGCCCATAAAAATCATGATTTTCATGAAAAAAGCCATCTGTCTCGACACACCTCGATGGAACTTGATGCAATTCATAGAAAGTGCATAACTTTTCAGTCGGGTGTCTGTTTGAGGTGATTTTTTTTTAATTTAGGTTTTTTTTTAGATCCACGCGTATGAAATGTGTACACACACATTTTGGAAGTTGAAAGCTTGAAAACACCCCAAAGTTCAAAACAATACCCCCATATTTTTAAAGTTTGGTATGTTTTTAAACTTTGAACTTCCCAAATGTATGTGTACACATCTCTGACATGTAGATCGCAAAAAAATACCCAAATTAAAAAAGCATCACCTTAAATGGACACCCGAGTGAAAAGTTATGCACTTTCTATGAATTGCATCAAGTTCCATCCAGGTGTGTCAATGCAGATGGTTTTTTTTTCAGGAAAATCATGATTTTCTTAATATACCTCGATATACCTCAATGTACCTCGATGAGCCCTTAAAAATCATGATTTTCATGGAAAAAAAAACTATATGCCTCGACACAGCTCGATTCCACCTCGACACACCTTGATGTCACCTCGACACACCTTGATGAAATTCCATGCAATTCATAGAAAATGCATAACTTTTCACTCGGGTGTCCGTTTGAGGTTGTTTTTTTTTAATTTGGGTATTGTTTTGAGATCTATATGTTTGAGATGTGTACACACACATTTGGGAAGTTGAAAGCTTGAAAATGTTGGATTAGCTTATACAGGATCTTTAGTTATTTTCATGTATATCTAATATAAACAAATTAATACGAGATAGCCTAAAACATGTTTCTAAAATTGAATTCAAAGAGAAACAAAGAATAGAATACTTATAGTATACGCAGCGGAATGAAACAGTCCTTCCTTTAGTTTCTCTAACTCTTGTATCCTCTCTGTCGCAGAGTATTATCAAGAAACTGAACCGATCTTCTATTTTCTTCACAATCTTCCAATGTATCCTTAGAACCACCTAGACTAGTGTGGGCATGTAACGATCCGAATTTGCTATTAAGGCTTAAGGGCCTTGATTAGTGTGTCGGGAGGGCATAATGGGAATTATGTGTGATTTAACTAAATTAAATGCATGATTATGTGAAAAGCATGCTTACATGGTTGTTTGTATATCTGTGATGCATGACTAGGTGTATTAGTATGCATGTAGGCCCTGATTAGGTTAGAAGGGCATTTTCATAATTTTGGCCCGTCGAGGGCATAAATGTTAATAATTGTGATAAATTGATGAGACCACATTATTATGTGGATATATTTATAATCTGTGATTCAAGACAATCCTAGTGACCGAGTTAGCAGAAAAGTCACGGCGGGGATTTATACCCGGCTCGGGGTGAGCTTGGGGGTATAAATGGGAATTTAGAGAATATATTGGGGTTAATTTTGATATTGAGGAATATAATTGGTGATTAATTAGATTGGGAAGAAGGTGGAAAATATTAGAGACACTTGAGAAATTACCGGATTTGGGTAAAATGACCAAAATGCCCATAAGTGGATTAAAAGACTTAGGATTAAAGGGGAGGGCATTATGGTCATTTGGCTTTTAAGAGATAGGTATTGCTGAGGCTTTATGTTAGTGGAAGTTTTCGAATAAGGTAGAGGTCTGAAAAAGAAGGAAAGAAAAGAAAGAGAAAGAAGGGAAGGAAGGCAAAGATCGGTTTAGGCTTTTTCTACCATTTTCTTGAAGTTTTCTTGGAGCAAAGCTCAGAGGGGAGCTACGTTAGGCTGAGTAACAAGAATACTAAGCTAAGCTTAAAGAATTGGCAGGGGTTTAGCAAGAACACACCATCATTTGAGGTAAGACTTTAGAGTTCTTCAGTTTCTGGTTTTAATTGTTTGAGCAGTGGTGTCTAAGCTGAATTGGTGGGGAATTCTAGGGAAGTTGGAGCTAAATATTGAGGAAGGGCAAGCTAAGGAGGTCTAGAGGCAACTTAAGGTCGAATTTCCATCAAAGGTATAAATTCTGAGCTTTAAACTTTGATGTTTTGACTGGTTTCTACTGAGTTTCTAAGCTTAGGGTCAACTATGGTGAATTTTGAGATTAGGGATGCATGTGCTTGGGTTTTGAGTATTTGGGATGCTTGGGATGAGTGGAGTGTGTTAATAGGCTTGTTTTTAAGTTTGGTGAAGGTTTGGAGAAGTTTTGGTTGAGTTTGGCTCGAGGAAGCCGCAGGAAGGGAAAATGAGGTGTTGCCTGTCTATGACTAGCACTACAGCGCTAGCCTTTGGGCACTGTAGCGCTAGGCCATGCATGCTGAGGGTATTTTGGTTCTGCTTGTAGTGCTGTAGCACCCTCCAATGAGCGCTGTAGCGCTACCCTGTCTTCAGAAAGGGATTTTAGGGTTATTTTCAAAGGTTTTTGACCAAGGGTTCGGGGTTCGATTCCACCACCCTGTTTGGTGGAATTAGGACTTCCCGAGGGCTCGGGATTGGTCCCGGGGCTAGGTTATGGACTTGAGGGTTGGTGATGACTTTGGTCTATGATTGTGACTAGGTGCGCGCTAGGGCTCGGGAAGGATCGTGCTTGAGGATTTTATTGGACAAAGCTAGCAAATTTAAAGGTAAGAAAATTGCACCCGGTTATGTGCTTGTGATGGGACTAAGTGCTCCCGATAACTATATAATGTCAATGATGGTATCATGCCATGGGACATGTGATAAACGACCTAAGGGTGCCATATACAATACTTGCGCACAGGGCGCGGCTCGACCACTGGTAGCCGAGGACAGCTTAACATTCACTAAGCTCGATTTAAGCGGACTGAAGTCAGTGGGATACATAGAGGGTGCGGCCTTAGGGCGTTAACCCTGGGTATCATTGTTAATGGATGATTGATATGAGATGATAAGTTTAGTATGTTGAATACTTGATTATTGTGAATTTTTTTATGGATGAGGACATGCTTATGTGATATGGGATGTTGGTTTGTATGTTGGTTGTTTATGCACTGTTGTTGTGCTTTCTTGTTGGGCCTTGGCTCACGGGCGCTTCGTGGTGTAGGTAAAGGCAAAGGCAAGTTGGACCAATCCTGAGATGGAGATCTGCGGGGTTGAATGTACATAACCAGCTGTTCGGTCGCCAAGGTCAAGGAGTGGATCAGGACAGGAATTGCCCAACTGTCTGTTTTGCCTTAATATGGCTTATTATTGTATTTAATCCTTATATCTTTTGTAACAGTCTTTAATTCAAATGTTTTTGGGATCCCGTGTAAACGGAAATAGTTTATTTATAAAAAATGCAATTTTTGAGACCAAAATCTTTTAACCCTAGTTCCGCTGTAGTTTCAATAACACGATTTTAATTAAATGACTTGATTAGCAAGTTTAGCACTTTTATAAACGCACAGTATAACGGTCTTGGCTATCCAGGACGTTACAAGGAAATTCTCAACACATGAGATAGATATAGAGAGAATAAGAGAAAATAACAAAGAGGCTTAGAAAATAACTTGTGTTTAGACTTCTCTGTAAGCACTCATTTTATAGACTCAATTAGACCATTTAATTTAATTAAAAAATTAATAAAATAATAGCCATTATGAAGCCCTAGGTTGAAATTATCATGGGCTTTAGGCCCGTGAAATTTCTCATTTGATTATAAGCCCATTGGTCTTAAAATCAAGGCCTGCATTATTTTCTATTGATTTAATTAATTAAATTATTTATCAAATTAATTATTTATAATTTGAACCTTGATTTAAATTTATTTATTAATTTAGATACCAATTTATCTTAATTAATAAATCTGCCATAATTTCTCTTTTCTTCTCAAAATTACACAACTCTGTGAAACTATCCAATTATTAACCTGATCAACTTTGATAATTCTAATTGATAATTAAATCAATTAATTGAGACTATCTAGATGATTTTATCCAAGGTACAATGGGGACCATGGGCCTATGAAATCAAGCTCCAATAAGTTATCATAAATCTAACAAATAAATTTACTAACTTATTAATTCTTCGTAACTCCACTATAGACTCAGAATTGCACTCTTGAATTCATAGAACACTCTATAACAAATATAGATACGTTATTAATTATCCATTGTTACAACCATAATTGTCACTCAATCTTTTATAGACTGTCTACAATGAGATAAGACTAAAATATTGTTTTACTCCTCATTGTATTTTATCCTTAAAACACTTAGTTCCTTGTAAATGATAGTTCAGTAAACTAATTTAATTACTTAAATGAGATCTCTATCATTTAACACCTTGAACCAAACTAAAAGAAAACCATCATTTCACTTATTCATCAAAAGTTATAGATGTTCATATCTTTGATTAACACTCCCACTCAATTATACTACCGAGTTCCCAAGATGTAAGTATGGGCTAGTCCGTAGGGTAAGCTGGTAACGAATAAGTCAAAGAACTCAAATAATACAATCAGTTAGAATATTAACCACTCAGAATTGAGATTGAATTGACCTATAGTCAACTATATGATATGACTAGAATAGATAATAACAGTATGTTTACTTATCTTATCAACTATCAATATCGGTCATGTCTGATGTAACAAATACATCCGATCTTATCTACTTTGCTAATGTTTTGGAAATAACATAACACTGTAATGTGTAAGTAGATCATATCGTAGATTGGCAAGTCAGTGTAAATCCAATGCACTGACTAATCTTAGGACTAACTTATTTTGAACATATAATCATATTTATATTCCACTGTAATTACGTCACTATAAATAAGATTAGCTATATGCTCAGGATTTAATAGAAGTTTATATTAAACAAATAATCATGAAAATAAAACATGTGAGCAAAGTGATTGACAAAGTCAAAAAATGATTTCTATTCTTTTATTGATAATAAATGAGATTACAAAGAATTTGGGTTTTAATTAAGGCATAAAACCTCAACAGAAAACACCTCAAAGTTCAAAATAATATTCTTATATTTTCAAAGTTGGGTATGTTTTTAAACTTTGAACTTCCCAAATGTATGTGTACATATCTCAGACATGTAGATCACAAAAAAAAACCAAAATTAAAAAAAATCACCAAAAACGGACTATTTAGTGAAAAATTATGCACTTTCTATGAATTGTATTGATTTGTGTTGATGTGGCATCGAGGTGTGTCGATGCATATGGTTTTTTTCATAAAAAAACATGATTTTTAAGGGCCCATCGAGCTGGGTATCGATGTACATCGAGGTATTTCGTATTTTTTGCAAATTTTTATGTTTCAGATCTAAAAACTTGTGGAAAAATAAAAAAAAAAAAACCAAAAAATCTTGCCCAGATCTTTTCGAAATGCATTTATTGGTGTCTTAATTGAACTTTTAGAAAGTTTAAGTTCGAAATCATCAAAAACTATCATGAGAATTTTTTTTAGTCTCCATGGATACTTTAAGATAGAAGAAGAAAGAGAGAAGGAAAAAAAAGGGAGAAAGATGCCAAAGTTGGATGTTTTTTTCAAAGAAATTTGGTGGTGATGACAGTTTGGTGGTGACCGCTATGACAAACCAAAGAATCAAAGGATGAAGCAAGAGAGAGAAGAGAGATGGGGGCTAAAAAAATGAAATGAGTATATTTGGAAACAAAGCAAATAGTAACATTATTTGATAATATTAATATTGAGTGACATTTTTTTTATCTATGAACCTATAGTATGGATAAATACTCAAATTTCCATTTAACTCGGAGATCTCATTTTATACATCAATAATACATTTTGTAACTAAAAATAATTAATACGGGAGACATAATTAATGATAAAATGTTAATTTATTATTATTTATTACCTACATTATATTATGTACATATAAATATATAAATTTTAATTTTTTTGTACTTAGATTTTCTTGGATCTCTTTTTGCCAAATAAAAATGTAGTACTATTAAAATATGTTTATGATCGATCTTAAGTATTTTTTTCCCTTAAAGAAGAGGATTTTACCTCATATATGTAAAAAATAGAAAAAATACCATATATGAGGTAAAATCCAAATACTTTAACGATGCTGAAGATTTGGTCAGAGTTGAGGTGGGAAACTGAAAAAAAAATTTGTTTTTATTTTTTCCATACACTTTTAAAAATAAAAATTTCATTTAAGGGGTTTTTAATTAATAAATAAATAAATAAAGAAGATGGAATTTATTATGGAATAGTTTTAAAATATTTCTAGGTTAAAAAATATTGAAAAACAATGTTGAAATTAGGTTTTACGGCTAAATTTTTTATCTGGTTTTTGTTGGTCTTCAACCAGGTCAGTTTGAACTAACTCGAATAATGGTTGAAAATAGGGATGCTCTAGATCCAAACAAGTCCAATTATACCAAACCAATCCAATTACAAAAAATTGGATATCCAATTACAATTGTATTGGATTGAATTTGTAAAGTTGGATGTTAATTGGATTTGATCGAATGACGGATGAGACTATGAAAATCTAATTAGGAACCGATTCAATCCAATTACAATTAAGAAAATATATATTCTTTTTATATATACATATATCATATCAATTATAAATTGTTGACCCAAGATTTGGCCAACTGACACGGAGTCAGAATATGCTTGATATGAATGAATGTATGAGAAGAACGTAATGACGAAAGTAAATAAGACACAGTATTTTATAGTGGTTCGGCCCCAGGATCTGGTAATGACCTACGTCCACTTAGACTGATATTGATATAAAAATCAGAAGACTGATCAAAGAACTAGGGTTCTGATAACTCTACAAAATAGAGTTATTTTACCACTTTTTATGTGCTAATTGTTGCTTAATTCTTGAGTTTTTAATTGATTTATTAAGTTTTTAAGTAATTTTGAATTTATTAGTCTTATTTTGATTTTATATATTTTTGTGTGTTTTTATAGTTATTTTGTTGTAATATATTGTAGTTTAATTATTTGAATTATTGTTTTGTTTAGTGGTAAAAAAATGTTGTATTATTGAAATTAAATGTAAAATATAAATTAAGTTATAATTAATATTTTCAAAGAATTAAATTGATTTATTTTATAGTTGAAAATATTGCATTATGATTTATTTTATATTTATTTTGTAGGGAATTTATGCTCTTAAAAAGAAAGAAAAATAGAGGAAATGTGGCATTTTCAAGAATTAAAGCTGAAAGAAATAAGGATATTATGACATTTTTGAAAAGCTTAAAGCCCACCAAAAGCAGGCCCATCTACTTGGTCCACGAAGCCCCTTCAGCCATCAACATATATCCTTCAGCTCATGCACCTGCCATGTTCAGCCTTCCCAATGCCTTCAACGTTCCAGTTCACCTCCACGTGACCAGCAGCAAGCCTCTTCAGCAGCTCCCCAACTCTGCATATAGCATCACACACCCAGCCGTGTCTCTCTAGCTGAAGCATTCCCAGCCCACGGCTCACCCAGGTCTCCACGGGCCAGCCTACAATTGCCACTCCAATTCATTCCAGCAAGCTCATTCGGCCCAAGACCAGCCCATTCGGCCCACATGCCAGAGCTGCCTAAACCAGCTGCCAAATAGCCACCCAAAATGCCAAAAAAATCATGTTTTTCATTCTCAATATTTTTCACTCAAATATCAATTCACTCTTCCCTATTTTTCTTACCTAAATAAACATTCCTAATTTATTTTTTTACCCTAGCTTTTCACTAATCTCTTACCCAACCAAGCATTTCATCTTTCCAATACTCTTACACTTACTCTATTTATCCTACCACTTCCCAACACAATTAAATTAATCAATTTATTTATTTTAATTTGATTAATTTAATCTCCATATTTTGCCTATAAATAGAGTCTTGTAAGACCATTTGGTGAGCTCTTCTTCTTCATCTTTTTTTCAACCTCTTCTACACTCCATATTTCTCTCTTCTTTTCACTATTTTCTATCTACCATTTTCATCTTTTGAAGAGCATGTCAAGTATGTTATTTTGTAATTTTTATTTCAATCTAGTTATGAGCTTCTAATCTTTTTCAAAGGTTATTAAGATGATGATGAAGCAAAATGTAACTAGATAGTATTTTTTGTTGTATGTTGATTTCCCATTTGTACAACATTGTTTATGGATTTTTCTATCAAAGATATGCATTTTTCATCTAGTGTTGATTGTTAAAGTATATTACACTTAGTTCTTCATTATGCAAAAATATGATATTCTTTGATTAAATGTTTTTCATTAAATTGTTCACATCTAATTCTTAGAGCATAAGTATCATATTTTGCCTAAACATAATTTCTTTGATTTTTTGTAGTTTCATTAGGTTGTAACACAACTAATGCTTAGAAATTATATCTTATATAAGTGAAGAAAAATCCTACATTTTTGAAAGAGTAACTTGTACTTGAATAGAAAATATATTTTGAAAAAATATATAGTGTGATTTATTTCAACTATATCAAAACTTGGGAATCAATATACTTATAAATACTATTGAACTTGCATTTTGTGGATTCTAATATCTTAATAATATTATTTTACTTATCTTATTTGAAAACAATTTTTCTATTTAATCTTAAATCTTTTTATTACTTGTCTTTTATTTTTCTAAATCAAAATCTCATCAAATATTTGGAACTTGGTTAGAATATTCTTGCTTTGTTGAAATAGTTTCTTTTGATGTTAGTCAACTCCCATGGGTTCGACCTCGTACTTACATGAACATTATATTCTGAAATGATTCATGCACTTGCGAGTTTAAATTTTTAAAACATACCCGTTTTGGGTCCAACAGGTTCAATGAGTTTCACTAATCTCTGAAGAACAATACAATATTGCTAGGAGAATTACTATAGTCTCGAATGATTCAAAAGCCAAAAAGTCATCTCCCTTGAGCTATCTCTAGCTATTTATAGGCTCAAGGAGGATTACAAAAGATTGTTACAGATATTCTTTCCTGAATAATCAGATACTCAGGAGATTGTGTGAGATAAATTCGGGATTCACAAAGATCTTCCCATTAATGTTGCCTTGTATGCGGAACTATCGACCAGACTGGTCGCAGGTAAGATAGGTTCGTACTGCTTCTAATGTGTCTTCTGGTCGATACTCTAGCAGAACGTTTCCAGGTGTCAGCCACGTGTCTAGGGATCACTTGCCACGTCACAAATGCTAATTTTTTGGATAACATAAATATATTTAATTTTCTTATATTTTTTCATAGTTTTTAGCATTTTTGAAATGTTATTGTTGTTGTTTTCATGTTATTTATTATAGTACTTTAGTTATTAGTAATAAAATTTTAATAGGCTTAATGTTGTAAACTTAATATTTCAATGACTTAATATGGTAATTGTAAAAACGTAATTTAGTATTATTATTACATAGTGTCTAGTTTTAAAATGCGACATAAATGTCATTGTTTCGTCATCAACCCAGATTGATTGGTGTTATTTTTTTTAGTTGATGTTATGATTTTTATAGTATTATTGATTTTGGTTGATCAAGTTGTTTTAGCAAAACATCGAATTTTTCTTTGGTAAACATCGAAATTTTATTGAAAAAATTGAACATCAACTAATGTAGGAAAAATATCAACCTTTCACAACCAAACTGTATTTTTTTAATAAAAAAATCATAGTACAAAAAACACTAATAGAGGAGAGTATCTTCTAGGAGTGTTCATTAGTGTATTTGGTTTGATTATAACATATTTTAATCAACTCAATGTAAGAATCGGGTTGAAAAAATCCAACTTTAACTCGTCTAATTAAGAAAAAAAAAAATTTAATCCGTCCAATGTTTTAGGCGAAAAAATTCAAATAATTAGATTCATCAAACTAAAAATATAGTATGTATCTTCCAAATTTAGAAATATTATTCTAAATTGAAACTTTAAAACATTATTCTATATTAATTGTTAAAAATTTAAAAACAATATTTAATATTACATATAATATATGTAATAGTATACATAGTATATGTATTTATAAATAAATAAAAAAACTCGTAATTGGTTTACTCGGGTTGTATTGGACGGATTGGTATAATTCACAAACCACCTAATATAATAATTGAGCGATTTTAATTTTTTTCGGGTTATTCGGGTTGCATTTTTTGTCGATTTTTTCGGTTTGGTTTGAACGATTTATTCGAGTTAGACGATTTGCAAAAACTTTTGCACAACCCTAGTATCTCTAATCAAATACATTCCATTAGGGTAAACTTAGCTAGCTAATACATTTTGTAGTACTATTAGCTCATCTATGACATGTGAGATCTGTACCCTAGGAAAATTGGATAAAAGATTACAAATATGATATATATAAAAAATGAAACTTAGAAACATGTGTAGCATCTGCTATCAAATGTTGGCTTTAATCACTACCTCACCATTTGAAATTCAAAGTAGTATAACCCCAAGCTCCACTATGTATGAGGAAAATAAGAGAGAGAACAACAATGATAAATTGGGGAAAATCGAACAAGGTAGGAGAAAAACTAGAAGAGCAATTATTTTGTAAATATTAGAAGAAAACTAACAAAAATTAGATGAAAAACTCCAACTGCCACAGAGCATAGCATATTATTGTCTAGTTTGAATTATTCTTGTAACTATAATTTTGGGATATTTTTTAATTTTTTTTAACGCAATTTTAAATTGTAAATCATTTTAGGCCATAGAGAACTATCAAAGCATACTCTTTGTCAGACTTAACAGACCACCAAAATACAAACAATAATTAAAAAATTTATTAGGATATTATCGGCACCAATTACAAAACTTTAAAAACTTTTGCCACCAACGGTAATAACAAAATCCAAAGTGATTATCAATCACAATATTACTAAAAAAAAGCTTATAGTTTTATTTGACAATATTATAATTAAAGTTTGACTGATTAATGTTGAAACTTTTTGTTAAAAGTTAAAATGAATTGTTAAAAAATTGAAAAAGTATAATTGTGTGTGATATGAGAAAAGTCCCACATGAATTTGAAACTCTCTTCTAAGAGTGTATATAAGATGCAAGTGTCATCTATTGAGGTGTGCCCCAAGGGGTAACTAGTTTTGTGCGAATGAGTGAGGACTCACACATTTGACCACCACGCGCACGCGCCACCGCCGTCTGACCAAGCTGAGCTGGCGGGTGGTGTGGTGTCATACGATAAGACACATCTTTTCTAAGAAAACATATTCTCTTCTGAAAAATCGAATTTCTCTGAGCTTTTAAGGGTGTACAAGAGCGAAGCCTTTCGGTGCAGAGAGGTATCGCAGTGGTTGTTTTATCCTGGGGACGGCGTGGTTAATAGACTGTCGTGCACACACTTGAGGCAGAGCCGCGAAAAGTATTAAAGAAAGCGACATAGTCTGCGACTCAGCCATAAAATCGATCGATAATTCGTTCCAATTTTTATTTCAATTCGAAATTATCAATTTTAAGACATTCTATTCTGCTATGGCTACTACCGATGATTTCTCTGGTTCTGCCTTAGTTGATATTAACAAACCATTTTGTTTTGAGGGTATGCACTTTAAGCATTGGAAATAGAAGATGTTTTTTTATCTGACCATGAAGAAGGTTGCATTTGTACTCAATGCTCTGAAGCCGGTTGTCTCTGAAGCCTCGACCGACAAAGATAAAGAGACTGAACGCAAGAAGCAACAGAAGGACTTGGACTCCTGGGTGGAAAACAATTTCCTCTGTAAGAATTTTATTCTTAATGGTTTATCTGATGATCTTTATGACTATTATAATTCATACAAGTCAGCAAAGGAAATTTGGGAGGCGCTGCCAAAGAAATATGATACAGAAGAGGCGAGGACTAAAAAATACGCTGTTAGTCGCTACCTGAAGTATCAAATGGTGGATGATAAATCTGTGGAGGCCCAATCTCACGAAATTCAGAATATTGCGCATGAGATTATCTCAGTAGGTATAACCCTTGATGAACAGTTTCAAGTTGCTGTTTTAATTGACAAATTACCTCCTTCCTGGAAGGATTTTAAAAATGTTCTCAAGCATAAGACTAAGGAATTTTCCCTAGAGAGTTTGATCACCCGCCTTCGTATCGAGGAGGAAGCAAGGAAACAAGACCAGAAAGAAGAGGTGCTTGTTGTCTCTAACAACAACCCCAAGAAGTCCACACTTGCGGTTCTGAAGCCTAATGGCAAAAATTTTAAGAATCAGAACCGCAACTCAAATTCAAATTCCAACCGCAACAACCAGAATACTCCTCGAAACAACAATCAGAGTCGGAACCAAAACAGGAACCAACCTGGAAGGCAGCAACCTCCACCTAAACAGAATGACTCTGGACAATTCCTTTGTTACAACTGTAACAAGCCATGTCATATGGCACGCAAGTGTAGGAACAAGCCAAGCACTGCTCCGCAAGCTAACTTGACTGAAGAAGCTTTTATAGCTATGATTTCTGAGATCAACCTTATTGGTGGATTAGATGGGTGGTGGGTAGATACTGGTGCTTCTCGCCATGTTTGTTATGATCGTGCTATGTTTAAAGCATACACTGCTGCTGATGATAAGAAAGTGTTGTTGGGAGATTCCCACACCACTATTGTTGCTGGAATTGGGAATGTGGCGCTTAAGTTCACCTTAGGAAAGACTTTATTACTAAAAGAAGTAATGCATACTCCTGAGATGAGAAAGAATCTGGTTTCTAGTTTTCTGCTTAATAAGGTTGGGTTTGCTCAAACTATTGGGGCTGATTTGTACACCATCACTAAGAATGGTACTTTTGTTGGGAAGGGTTATGCTACTGATGGCATGTTTAAGTTAAACGTTGAATTCAATAAAGTTTCTCCTTCTGCTTATATGTTGTGTGATTTTAAAGTTTGGCATGCTGGACTTTGTTATGTTAATAAGCGCATTATTAAGAACATGAGTAACATTGGTTTAATTCCTAAAGTGTCAGACAACGATTTTGAAAAATGTGATTTTGTAGTCAAGCAAAAATAACTAAGACACCACATAAATCAGTTACTGGAGAATCTGAGCCTTTAGATTTAATTTATTCAGATATTTGTGAACTTGATGGAACATTAACTAGGAATGGTAAACGTTATTTCATCACATTTATTGATGATTGTTCTGACTTTACTTATGTGTACTTAATGAAAAATAAAAGTGATGCGCTTGACATGTTCAAATTATTTTTGACTGAAATTGAGAATCAATTCAATAAGAAAATTAAAAGGTTTCATAGTGATAAAGGAACTGAATATGATTCAAGCATGTTTATTGAGTTTTATAATTCACGTGGCATTGTACACGAAACCACTGCACCATATTCAACTGAAATGAACGGTAAAGCTGAAAGAAAGAATCGAACTTTTACTGAATCTGTTGTGGCTATTTTATTGAATTCTAGTGCTACATCTCATTGGTGGGGTGAAATTCTTTTGACTATTTGTTATGTGTTGAATAGAGTTCCTAAGTCTAAGAGCAAAGTTTCACCATATGAGATCTTGAAAAATATGCAACCTAACCTGTCTTATTGAAGAACATGGGGCTGTTTGGCTTATGTTCGTATTCTTGATCCTAAGATAATTAAGCTAGCAAGTAGAGCCTATGAATGTATATTTATCGGATATGCAATTAATAGTAAAGCATATAGGTTCTATGATTTAAATGCGCATGTTATTTTGGAATCAAATGATGCTGATTTTTATGAAAATAGATTCCTTTTTAAATCGAGAAATAGTGGGGGCACATCTACTAGCAACATTCCTATGATTAGGAGTAATGAGCATATTGAGGATAGAGAATCAAAACCTAGGAGAAGTAAGAGAGCTAGAGTTGCTAAAGATTATGGTCATGATTTCCGTGTCTCTACATTAGAGGAGGATCCTGCTAACCTCCAAGAATCTTTGCCTTCTTTAGATGCTGACCTCTGGCAAGAAGCCATAAATGATGAAATGGACTCTCTTGAGTTTAACAATACGTGGCACTTAGTTGATTTACCTGCTGGTTGTAAGTGGATTTTGAAAAAGAAATTGAAACCCGATGGTACTGTTGATAAGTACAAGGCTCGCATGGTAGCCAAGGGTTTTAGACAGAGAGAAAATATAGATTTCTTTGACACCTTTTCACCTGTTACTAGAATAACATCCATTAGAGTTCTAATTTCCCTAGTTGTAGTTCACAATTTAGTTGTACACCAAATGGATGTTAAGACTGCCTTTTTGAATGGTGAATTAGAAGAAGAGATCTATATGGATCAACCTGAAGGGTTTGTGATCCATGGCCAAAAACATAAGGTTTGTAAACTGGATAAGTCTCTATATGGTCTTAAGCAGGCACCTCGGCAATGGCATGAGAAATTTGACAATTTAGTTATCTCACATGGGTTTAAAGTGAATGAAAGTGACACATTTATTATAAATATGTGAATGACATTTGCACTATTATATGTCTGTATGTGGATGACTTGCTCATTTTTTGTTCGAATATCCATGCTGTGAATGCGGTGAAATCTTTGTTATGTGCTAACTTTGATATGAAAGACCTTCGAGAAGCAAATGTAATCATTGGTATTAAGATTACTAGGTCTAGAAAAGGAATTTTTTTGGATCAATCTCACTACATTGAGAAGATTCTAAGGAAATACAATTACTTTGACTGTAAACCTGCTTGTACACCATATGATCCAAGTGTTAAGTTATTTAAGAACACTGATGACGGTGTGAGACAGTTTGACCATGCGAGCATCATTGGCAATCTTCGATATGCCACTGATTGTACTAGACCCGACATTGCATATGTTGTGGGATTACTGTGCATGTTTACTAGTAGACCTAGTATAAAGCATTGGCATGCTATTGAAAGGGTCATGAGATACCTAAAGAGAACCATGAATCTTGGATTACATTATCAGAAGTTTCTAGCTGTTCTTGAAGGTTATAGTGATGTAGACTGGAACACTCTGTCTGATGACTCCAAAGCAACAAGTGGCTATATCTTTAGTATAGCTGGTGGAGCTGTTTCTTGGAAATCTAAGAAATAGACTATTTTGGCACAATCCACCATGGAGTCTGAAATGATAGCACTAGCTACAGCTAGTGAAGAAGCAGGTTAGCTGAGAAGCCTGCTAGCTGAGATCCCTTTATGGGAAAAATCGATATCGGTTGTGTTAATCCACTGCGATAGTACCGTGGCTATTGCAAAAATTCAGAACCGTTATTACAACGGTAAGAGACGACAGATACGTCATAAGCAAAGTACTGTTAGAGAGTTTCTCTCAACAGAAGTTATTAGAGTGGACCATGTACGCACTAATGATACCTTAGCAGATCCTTTGATGAAAGGATTAGTTAGAGAGAAAGTCCATAAAACATCGAAAGGAATGGGACTGTTGCCCTTAGAATGATGAATCACTCATGATGGTAACCCAACCTAAAGACTGGAGATCCCAAGAACTAGGTTCAATGGGTAATAACAAGTTGTGAAGTGATATGAGTTGGATCATATAGAAGCATGAATTCCTGACACGATGAGAGGATGAGTTAATAGAAACTCCTAATGAGATCTATACTCTATGTGGAGTGGAGTACCGAGCCACAGGAGTACTCTTGATAAACTCACCTATGTGAATGTAGAAGTGGGGCCGCTTCCTATGGAATTTTGGGCAAAATTTCTAGAGCATTCACTATACTGGGATAGACGTGCATGGCCATTAACACACGAGTTTTTTTAATACACCCTTGAAAGGTTGGTGCGTGGTATGATGTTAGAAATAGAGTTCAAGACTACGTGTCACTCTAGTATAATCTAAATCTTATTCACTACGCAAATGTTCAAATCGAAAGATGCATTTGTTTATGCACAATCTTATAGATTCTGATATTGCTCGAGAAAATATTTTAAAAAAAATTCAAGTGGGGGATTGTTGGAACTTTTTGTTAAAAGTTAAAATGAATTGTTAAAAATTGAAAAAGTATAATTGTGTGTGATATGGGAAAAGTACCACATGGATTTGAAACACTCTTCTAAGAGTGTATATAAGATGCAAGTGTCATCTATTGGGGTGTGCCCCAAGGGGTACTCAGTTTTGTGCGAATGGGTGAGGACTCACACACTTAACCACCACGCGCGCCGCCGCTGCCCGTCCGACCGAGCTGAGCTGGCAGGTGGTGTGGTGTTATACTTTATTTTTTGCTGAAAATTATTTAATAATAAAATAAATATTTATTTATTAATTAATTTTTTAAAACGATGTTTTAGAAGCAGTAAACGTGATCCATTTTAACTGCTATGACCACGATATTTTCTCCCACGTTTGAAAAACGTTTTCTTAACGTTTTATACAGATCGACTTCTTTGCATAAGTCAGATCAGAAAAAACGATAAGACACATCTTTTTCTAAGAAAACATATTCTCTTCTGAAAAATCGAATTTCTCTGAGCTTTTGAGGGTATACAAGAGCGAAGCCTTTCTGTGCAGAGAGGTATTGCAGTGGCTGTTTTATCATGGGAACGGCGTGGTTGATAGACTGCCGTGCACACACTTAGGGCAGAGCTGCAAAACGTCTTAAAGAGAGCGACATAGTACGCGACTCAACCAGAAAATCGATCAGTAATTCGTTCCGATTTTTATTTCAATTCAGAATTATCAACTAATCATGTAAATTGGAAGTTGTGGCTGGACTATCTCATACAAAGAAAGCAAAAAAGACCAAATAGTGGCATTTGCTTTAATGGCTCCTTTTTCCAATTTTGTTCCACCACTAATTTCGTTTAACTTTCTCCAAAACCTTTTCTTTTCAACACGGAAAAAAATATATATCAAATTTCTGTCATACCTTTGATGGAAAATGTTTGAAAAGAAAAAAAAGATAATCAATGTTGTTTTTATTAACCCTTAGTTAGGCACTTATATTTATTGAGAAGAAGAAAACAAAAATAGAATAATTTCATTTTCTCTCTCCTTCTCTCGTTTTTTTTACCATAGAAAATTTATATATTTTTTTGAAGACTTTAAACTATCATAAAAAGATTGAGGAATTTTTAATTAACTATTTTCAATGTAATTTATTTCACAATATTATAACAAAGTGAATGATATTGAATTAGAACAACTTTTTTTTTGTCCGGTGGATTAGAACAACTTTCATAGGTATATAATTAAGAGATAATTGGCAAAATAATATATTTTTTTAAAGTTATTTTGCATTTTACATTAATTTTGATATTTTTTTTATAAAATATATTATATTTAAAAATTAGATGAGATTTTAAATTTTTTGATCAATTGTCTAATTTTTTTTTATCATTTTCAACTAACTATTTAAACATTTTGGACAAATTATCTAAACTGTCAAATGGTATTTTGTAAAATAAATATTAAAAATGGAGTAAAATGCAAAATGACTAAAAAAAAGATATGTTGCCAAAGTACCTATATAATTAAACCAAACTTATGGGGTACATTTAGAAAAGGTACAAATGGGTTCGAGGCAGTGATAATTGGTAAAGACTATTAAAAGACTAAAGAAAGAGTAAAGACTATGGAATTGGAAGGTGATAATTTTCTTTCTTTCTTTCTTTTTGCCCTTTTTATGTGTGTGATAAAGGAAAAAAGGTTTAATATTGGTATTGGTGTGACACTATCATCATCATTATCATCAATAAAATTTTAATATTCAATTCTACGCTTCACCATATAAATAAAAAGAAAAACAGTAAGAGATTCTAGTCCACATCTTTTCTTGTTGTTAATTATATATATATATATATATATATATATAAATATTTGAGTGGCACTGTACTTGTACAGAAGATGGATTTGGTTATGAACATTATATATGAACCAATAGCAACTAAGCATGTGAATCAGAAAGAAAATTCATTAAAGTTTCTCTTCACTCACATGAACATATAAATCTCTCTTAATTTTTCTTTCACTTTATAATATTTTTAAGTAAATTTAATGCTTAAAAAAAGGGGCCTAAAATTAGAACATGTGACTGTGTGACTATGATGCCAATTGCCTAAGTGTAAAACACATGTAAAGTATATAAACATTTCCACATTTTTTAAATTTATTTTATGGTAATTTACCAAATAATCTAACTAATTTGTCAAATGAATCCAAGCTGTCATCATATATACACAGTGTAGACCAATAATTAGCAATATAATAATATTGCCTTGGTCAATAAGCATATGCCATATAATACCCATTATATAACAAAACCTAATTTTTTTATTTTTTATTTTTTATATGTAGACCAAAAATTTTCCCAAATAAAGTTTAGCTCAAAAAGTTTAATGAAAAATTAATTCAAGATATGGACATTCCTCTAACTAAAGTTTGATTTAATTTAGACTGAAATAGTTAAACAAACCAGGACCAAATCTCTTGATTAGCTTTAGGCTTTTTATTTATGCTTTCTCTCTCTATTTTTAAGAAAATAGACATTAGTAATTGGAGAGAGAAAGTGCTTGATTTTAGTTTGCTTGATTCTCGGATCGTTGGTCGGATCACTCTTTTTGGCGGCGTTTCATGTATTTTAACACGTATCCCATAAATACGGGTCAACCCGACCCCCCGGACCGGCCCGAATTTATACGTGTTTTTGGGGTTAATGGGTATAACAACAATGTTTCCGCGTGGTGGTCACCATTAATGATTGTGATGTATCTCTCACTTTTGTGGTTTTTAGAATTAAGTACCAAACTTATTTTTTTATTAATTGTAAGTCACTATTTTCATATTTCTGATTATTATTATTGGTAAATTCTCGTGTTGCACTCCTTAAAAAGATACATTAGTGCTCTTCTAATGGTTTTGGTTCGGGAAGTATTTTCGGCGAATTTTTTTTTATGATCGTATATATTGTAGTTATTTAGAGCATCTTGCAAATTTTCAGAAAATTCTAAATAATTTACAATACCGAAAATAAGGTTCAAATATGTTATTTTTTACGCACATAAAAAAATATTAGTGACACGTGCAACAATTTGTTTTAAACTTAATTTTCGGCACTATAAATTATTCAGAATTTTATGAAAATTTACAAAAAGCTCTAAATAACTACAATATATACAATCATAAAAAAAAAATTTGCCGAAAATACTTCCCAAGTCAAAAACACCATAATTACATTAGTGTGCCCATTTTTTGGGAGTGCACCAGAGAATTTCTATTATTATTATTTGTCAAAAAAACTATAATTATTATTACCCTAAAAATTTTAATTAAAAAGAGAGATAATCAATTTGTTGCAAATTGATATTATTTTTCTATTGGGATTACTTAACTTATTGGTTAGCCTGGTAGTGGGGCACTTGGTCATGGAGAATATTGGGCTAGATTTGAAGAAATAATGTATAAATACTATAACATATAATGGAATTAAAATCAAATTCGATAACAAGCGATGATGATGTTGATTATTATTGTTTTCTTTATATAGAATAGGTGAAGAGAAAAAATAAATTAATTTGATGAAATCCCTCTTTTCAAACTTGGTGGGTCAGTGATATTTAATTTAAATATGGAATTTTTTTAGTATTTGTTGGCTTATCTTTATCACATAACCAAAAAAAAAGTTTGATTTATTTCTTTACATGTCATAATTTTAATATTTTCATTTATATATTTGCTGACAAAAAAGACCAAATTGGTTGTGTCCTTATTAGACGGTCAACAAAGGTAAAAGAAAAGCAAGTAGCTTTGAAAGGCATAATAATAAAAATCAATCCTTTGGGGAAAGTCTGCATAAATACTATGAACTTAGGCCCTAATCCTATAGCCACCAAAAAAGCAAAAAATAAACTAAAAAAGGACTAAAAAGCAATGTATGAGAAAGTACATGTTACAAAATGCAATAAAATATAGAATTAAAATAAAAGACATATCTTTAATATTACTCGCTTTTGTTCATTACAGTTTTCAGCTGTGGTCTTCTCCATGTGGCTTCAAGTCTCCACTGCAGCTTCTTAGCTACTTCCCATTCTCTCTCCTTCTTCTTTCTCTTTCTAAAAAGCTCTCATTTTCAATTTCCTGCTGAAAATTAGACTCGTGGACTAGTTGTGGTTCATGTGATCGGTAAGTCTTTGATTTTTTTTTTAATCTAAATGATTTTTCTCTCTACTTTTTCCTATTTATGGTGATGTATTTTTTCTGCTAATTTTGCTTTGTTTGAGTAGAATTTGTGCTAAAAATGGAAGGAATTTTTGTTTTGTGAATCTGGGTGTGAGTTTATTAAGCTTGTGAACTTTTTTTTTTTGATGCCGCAACCTGAGTATGAGGAAAAAAAAAGAGCTTCTTTCGGATGTTGTGTACGAGGGGTTTTGGAATTTTGATCAATCTTATTTATGGGATATTGGGTCTTTTATTATGGGTTTTCTTCTTCGTCTTTTTAATTGTATAACATAAGAAGAAGTTTGAATTTCACTATGAATTTTCTAGAAATGTATTTTTTTTTTCAAACGATAGGTAAAGAAATGAGAAAGAGAGAGAAACTTCATCTGGAATTAAGTTTAAATTTCTAGGAATGAGTTCAAAAGTTGGGTCGGTGGAATTTGTTCTTCTGTTGTTTTTTGGAAACTGGGTGTAAAAAGTTGGAGAACAGATTTTTGGTTTAACTTTTATTCTGATTTATTTGTGCTTCAATTAAAATTTAGGGTTTAGCTTATTCTTTCCTTAAAATTTCATGTAGTAGCTTCAATCTGGTGGAGGTTTTATTGTGATTTAATTTTTATTCTTTTGCAGGTGGTATTTTGATTCTTTGTCAGTTGAGAACTCACTTAGTCAGCAACTGAACCCAATTCTTTGGTTTTTAATTATAGCTGATTCCCTACAGAATCAAGGAACGTGATGTTAAATTTGGCGTAAAGATTATATTTTTGGGACAAGAGATGGTTGCGGAATCGTGGTTTCGCAGCCTTTGGAAGACCCCAAAAAAGCATGAGGCTGCTGTGGAGAAAGCAGTTATTGGAGTTTTGGCATTTGAAGTAGCCAGTTTAATGTCTAAGATGATCCATTTATGGCAGTCTCTGACTGATAAGCAGGTTGCTAGGTTCAGAGAAGAGATTACAAACTCAGTTGGTATAAAGAAATTAATCTCAGACGATGATGAATACATTGTGAAATTAATATGTAAAGAAATGATTGATAATGTTTTTCATGTGGCAAAAGCTGTGGCTAGACTTGGAAAGAAGTGCAGTGATCCCACTTTGAAGAATTTTGAGCAAGCTTTCAATGACTGGATCAGATATGGTGTTGATCTGAATGGGTGGGCATTTACGTGGAAGAAAATGGAAAGGAAAGCTAAGAAGATGGAAAAGTTTATTTCACTTAATGCAAATTTGTATCAAGAGATGGAAGTGTATGCAGATCTTGAACAAACTTTAAGGAGAATGAAGAGTAATGAAGACTCAGATGCTGCCAGTTTGCTGGAGTTTGGGAAGAAAGTTACCTGGAAGAAGCACGAGGTGAAACGTATACAAGACGACTCTCTTTGGAACAAGACTTATGACTACACAGTTCTTCTCTTGGCGCGATTTATGTTCACACTTTTCGGTAGGATCAAGCATGTCTTTGGGTCTCCACAGTTTGACATTGGTGAAATTGAAGATTCTGGAGTTATAAGTTCTGATCAGATTTATCGTAGCCAATCAGTCTCTGCAATGTTGCAATCTTCAGCTCATCAATCTGAGAGGGGCCTTCCTAGATTTGCATCAGGCCCCATCGGGAACTTTACAGCTAAATCAGGGCCAATTTCTAAAACAAATAAAACCAATAATTTCTATTCTGGTCCTATCAGTGTTGGTGCCTCAACTCCAAATCCTGGTCCTGTTACTGACAAGAAACGAAACATTTTTCATTCGGGTCCTATTGGGAGGTCAATGACAAAATCAGGTCCAATTTCTGGGATAAGTAAAATGACCAAGAAGATGTGGCAAACTCATGACCATTCACGATCTACTAATGGAAAGAAATCTCACGCGAAATCTAATCGATTAACTCAAGTGGGTCCTTTTAAAGGGTGTATGATGGCTGGAAACAGTTCTCCTGTCACCAATTGTCATTTAAGTTCAAATGGAATTCACTCAAGAGTCCTGAATGGAGTCAATGATGCCAATACCGACCTAATTATGCCCAGCAACATAGAGCTTAATCCATTGAGTTCTATTTCCAATTGTAAGTTGTTGGCCGCACCACCCAATACCCTTGGTGCTGCAGCCTTGGCTCTTCACTATGCCAATGCTGTTGTTGTAATTGAGAAGTTAGCGGCTTCTCCTCACCTGATTGGACTTGATGCAAGAGATGACCTGTACAATATGCTGCCTGTAAGTGTGAGAACTGCCCTTAGGGCAAAGCTAAAACCATGCAGCAAGAGCTTGGCCTCATCAAGCTATGACCCAGTTCTTGCGGGAGAGTGGAACGATGCGATGACATCAATATTAGAATGGTTGGCGCCGCTAGCACATAATACCATAAGATGGCAGTCTGAGCGAAGCTTTGAGCAGCAGAACTTGGTTTCTAAAGCTAACGTGCTTCTGGTACAAACTCTTTACTTTGCGAATCAGGAAAAAACTGAAGCAATGATTACCGAGCTTCTTGTTGGTCTAAATTACATCTGGAGATTTGGTAGAGAACTCAATGCTAAAGCTCTATTAGAGTGTGCTAGCGGTAGAGTATATGATGAGTATTTGGAACTAGATGCATGATACTGTTTTTTTCCCATGGTAATTACCAAAAGAAATTTGGTCTCTGCTACCTTGCCGGTTCGTGAGGCTTCTCAATCCTGCTTTTCAATACTAATGATTGCTAAGGTGAAAGAGAAAACTACCGTACTCTGTTGATATTCAAGGGCAGTATGCACTCAAGATGACTTAAAGGTATTGATTCAGCTTCTAATTCTTTTCTTTTGGTGAGGAGTCCTAGCCACCCAAAAAAAAAAAATTGGGTCCCTTTTCTCTCCCTCATAAAGCTTTGTCATTTCTAGTTAAGCTTGTTCACCTTTAGAGGTGTATTTTATTAGCTATACTCTTCTGTAATAGCTGTAAAGTTTCCATATAAAGATTCTTATTCATAGATAGAAGAAGACCTTTTAGGGTCACGCATGTTTCTTTCTGGATAGCAGTCTCTGTAAGGTTGGTGCATTACGTTATGCCACATTGTAACTGAAGTGTATGTGTTATTATACATAAGCAGATTCAAGTTTTTGCCCTTAAGGGCCAACCCAATGCATTGGCAGGTCTGATGAGCAGGCTCCATTGACATTGTCTAGCAACAGATTATGAACATGTTCTTACATTCTTCTTCATGCATGTTAAGGAGTATGACATTTTTGCAGATTTCATAGGGTCTCCAAGGTACATATTAAAATTATTATTACTTCCTGCTCTGTAATCTGGCCAAGGTGCATAGTATGCATGAGAATATTCTTAAACTTTTGATCTTGATTATAGTGAGACTAATTTGCCTGAGCAGGCCCCAAGTAGATGAATCTCATTATTGTTCTTTTGTTAGAATGTTCTGTTGATTCATGTATGGGGTTCTTTGAAAAAGAAAAGTGTTGTAAATGTTTGAAAGGAGATGAGGGAAGTTTGGGTTTGGTGTTTTTTTAGTACTCATCTTACCACTGTAGCAGCACTAGCACATTCTTTTGCTCTGGACTTGTATGCATTGAAATGAAGATGCGTATAAAAATTGTTGATCTGTGAGTACCAACATCTGCCAACTTTCCCGGTGGCCACTTTAGAAGTTTTAATTTGTCATCTAATTTTATTGGTTGGAAGTAGCTATCACCTTAATTATTTTTTTAATTCTTGCTGTTTCATTGTTTGTTTGTTCAATCTATGTATTGCATTTTTGTCTTTACCAATCATTCGTATATAAAGTTTGTGGCAAACTAATGACGTGTTTATCCCGACTCTTGGTCTAATTAATCCTCCATTTTAAAAAAAAAATAATTTAAATTACATTTTTTGTTTTTTTTTTTTGAATGTCCGTTTATATTTAGGGGAAAAAACTCACTCTCGTAAATATAATTTTTCTCGAATTTTCCTGAAAAAAATAATAATGGAAGCAATGGCAAGAAGCTTAGAATTGAAGATTAAAGTAGTAAACAAAGCTGGTGGCTATAGAGTCACTCCAAAGTAAACAGATCTTGACTATGAATTCACCAAAATAGTCTTTTATAATTTAAACATATGTCTGACAAAAAAATATGTAATTACGTTTACCATTTTAATACTGAATTATAATTAAAATTAACAACCAAATAAATAAATATTAAATACTCAATAATTCTTAAACACATTTCAACACTTTTGCTCGGGGGCATTTATTTGCATAATGCCCAAGTGGACCAATGAAAATAAGTTCTTTTTCTCTTCTTCTATTTTGCTTTTGTCTATAAATATACTAATTTGATAATTGTACGAGCCTATATTTTGGCCAAATATTATTCCCCTTTTAATATCTATTATTTGGCAACGATAACTTTATTGAAAATAATCAAAAAGTCGTACAATCTAGAAACTAAGCATCCTTAAGAAATGAGAGGATGTCATCTAACCAAACAAGTTGTATATCTATCCGAAGAGCATGCACAACTAATCTATGAGCTGCCATATTGGCCGACCGATAAACATGGATTATGGACACTCTTGGAAATCTGGACAACAAACTTGCTATATCCTCTAACAAAGACCCAAGGTCATTGAAAAAGGTTTCTCTCTTAGCATAGGCAGACACAGCTCCAAGACAATCAGTTTCGACTATGTGTACTAATAGTCATAATGAAAAAATTCAATCCAAAGCTACTATTAACGTCATACATTCTGTCTATATAACTGTAAAATCTTCTACAAAATAAGGAAAACAAGAAAACAACAAAAGATTAGTATGGAGAAGGACATTAAAAAATTGAAACATAAAGATAGAGAAATATAGATGAATAATATAAAGAAAATGATATATAATACTTTTAAGATGGGCATAAGATGTAACAACGAAGGGGCGTATGCCCCTATCGATTGTAAATACAATACAAAGACAACACAAGAAGATTATATGAGTTAATGTCAAAGTTGGAAACTACAGAGGAACAAAGAAACATATTAATGAGACTGCAAAATAAACCCAAGAACTACTTAAAAAAAATTGAGAAGAATAGCTAAGAGGAATAGTTGATTATTACCACCTCTACTAGATTGCCTTAAATAAAAGCAGGAAGCATGAATTTAAACCCAATGATGTAATGATGTGGACTAACATTTTAAAGATATTGGGTATTTTAGGCGTTTTTTTTTTTTTTTTTTATCATTCTCCTTTACATTTTTGCCTACTGGCAGTTACTCAGTTGGGTTTTCTCTTTATGTTCATATCAAGAACACATTCACATAATTGATTAAGTCAACTGAATGTGTGGTCAAAAGGGCATTATCAGTTTATGATAATTAAATCACTAGTTTTTCCATGTTTGGAAACTTGTTGTTGAAGGGAAATTTGTACCTCAACAATTATCTATTTGAGGGACCTTGATTTCACCAAGAGAATCCAAACTGGCTTAAAAGTTCTTCTTACAGGTACCCCAAAATGGTTGATTAAGTCAACCTAGTGTGTATTCGCAGAATTCAATGATGATTAGATGTAAGTTTCTATAATTGGATCTTTCCAATTATGAAAAATAGTTATTGAAGCAATTTTCACACTTCAACAATATATTTTTTCCTCTTCCAAATTGTCATTTTCTTCCTCTACAAGCTTTATCTTTGCATCTCTATTTATTTTTTCTTCAAGTTTTCGTATTAAAGTTCTTCTTCGTTTTTTTTTTCTTATTCAAGTTCTTGAGTTTTCTTTTTCTCTTTCTATGCTCTGTGTTACTTCTTTAAGTTTTCGAATTTCAAACTTTGATAATTCTTCTTTTTCTACCACGTGTGTGGGTCTTCAATTAATGTTCATAACAAGTTATTTACAATTGAATGTTGAAAGGTGGGAACTAACCTTCTATGAAAAAAAAAAATAGAGAGAAGATAATTATAATGACCTTGATATTGGGTTGGAGCGGCTAAAGATACTCCAACGATCAAATTAGTAATGTATCATAAAAATTTATAAAAAAGATAAAAGTTAGCAAAACACAACCTTTGATCCGTCATGGAATTATGAAGGCGAGTTAGGCTAGAGTTCAATGAAATGTATTATAATAAGAAAATTAAAAGATTTTGTTTAAAATATTTAATTTAGGGTAATTGGTATCATAAATACTCAATGTTTTCACTTTGATTTAGTTATATACCTATTTTTTTGTGACAAAAATACGCAATATTACCAAAATAGTAATTCTGTGACTACCTCCACTGTAAATTGCTAACTCAAGGGATACGTGTCTCTCGGTTAATTTCAATAATAAGCTCACAGGTGTCTATAGAGTCAACAATTAACAAAGAAAATGGAGAACGTAGTAACAAAATCATTAGGTATTTTTACCGCAAAAAAAAAATGTATATAACTACAACAAAGCAAAAACATTGAGTATTGTTATTTTAAATTCCCTTATAAGATTTCATACAAAATCAGTTACAACAAATCAAGAACTTAACTACTCATAGCAAACTAAAGTACAGTGTGGCAAGTCAATACATGACATTCAACAGAAACACTCAAACAGAAAGAACAAACTACTCTAAACAACTTCCTAGTCAGATCAAGCCACAAAATACTATCTATAAATAAAAGGAGTACATGGAGAAGGATCATTATCTGATTCTTGAAGCTCCTGAAGTATCCTGATTTCCAAGCTTGAGCGAGATTGAGAGTGGTTCTCGTGAGGTTTATGCAATAGAAAGAAAAGAGAGTTAGAAAGAGTGATTGTTAGGAACAACTAAGAAAAACAGAGATAGAGAAAAGAAGATCTGAGACTTACCAGTCAAGATGTGACTTGGATCCTCATCTGTTGTACTTGAAGTTCTTAATTTGAATAGTGAAACTCTGAGTTACATCCCTAAGGCGAGCTCGACGAGGAAGTAGTCCAAATTCTGGGACGAACCTCGATAAGATCTCTGTGTTTGTCTTCCTCCTCTGAAACTTTATTCTCTGATTTCTCTCATTGTTGAAATGCTCTGATTTTTGCCCTAACCCTAGAGTTTTTCCAGAAATTGCTTTTGCTTAGTTTTGAAATTATTATTTTTTATTTGATACATATCTAAGTATAAAAGTTAAAAGCATTATTGTGTAGTGTGTGTCATGTAACTTTGACAACTTTGTATATAGTCTTGTGAAAGGTCAGTTTTGACCTTGGTATATTAATTGATTTGGTGAGTTGGTGTAGGGATAAGTTAGCAAAATCCCAACAAGTATTTATGCCACTAATAACCCTTTAATTTACTATATAATTAGAGGGAGTCAAATTTGCTTTGTGTTTTTTTTCTTTTGACGGTATAGTATAATTGTGAAACTAAAATTTTCGATTTTACTAGGGAAGTTTGAGTTTTTATGCATTAAGGGGACCTTTATAGAAAACTATCCCTCATATATATGAAATATTTGAAAAATATGCTTGAAAAAAATCATTTGGATGTAAGCCCCTCTCATAATTCTAACCCTCATCTCTCTCTTCTATGTGCCTCTCTATCTATATGAAGCCTTGGTGGTAGTTTTCATGGATTTTGATGACGCCTTGAAGGGTTCTAGGCAATATGAAAAGATAGTTCTTTTAGCTAGGGTTCGATGGTTTTCAATGAAGCTTCAATGTTGGTTTTTGATGGATTTTGATGATGCCTCGATCACTTTTAGGTTATGTGAGAAAATAGTATTTTAGATAGAATTTAGTGGAACCTTGATGGTGGTGTTTGATAGGTTTCAATGGATTTTGACGTGCCTTAATTGACATAAAAAAATGGAAAAAAACCCCATATTTCAACTATGGAATGGATTCTCATCAAATTGTCAATGAAATGTATCGACTTTTATTGAATAAAATGAAAAATTCCAAACAAACTAAAATGTAACTTTTAGATTAAAATAACAAAAAAAAACATAAATAATAATAACTAATAATATAATTTCACATGATTTTTTACTTGATGGTTAGTTATTTAATATTAATAAATAATTAAGAAAATAATTTTGCATTGATTTTTGAGTAGTTTTGTCGCAAAACATGGATACCACCAGATGTTGAGAAGGCAATGAAAAAGAGTGTGTTAGAGTTTGTGCCCTAATTAAAATTATGTGGAAATACATTTTATTTTGTAAGTTAATAAAAGTTTTTTTTCTTCTTATAATTGAACATCTACATTATATTGCTTGAATAATTAATATAAATATAAGAAAATTTAATATTCATTTATGAGAGTATGATCTTGTATGAGTATGGGAGGATTAATATCATAAATAATGAATAAAATAGTTAGTAACATATTAAAATATGTAATCTTTAATGAATGGTTTTTGGGAACATGTGTTGGGGTTTTATGCCCTAATTAGGACTTAATTTCTTTGTAATCTCATTTTATTATCAATAAAAGAATATAAATCATTTTTTGACTTGGTCAATCACTTTACTCACATGTTTTATTTTCATGATTATTTGTTTAATATAAATTTCTATTAAATCTCAAGCATATAGCTAATCACATTTATAGTGACGTAATCATAGTGGAATATAAATATGATAATATGTTCAAAAATAAGTTAGTCCTAAGATTAGTCAGTGCACAGGATTTACACTAACTTGTCAATCTACGATATGATCTACTTACACATCACAGTGTTATGTTCTTTCCAGAACATTAGCGAAGTAGATAAGATCGGACTGGACCGACATTGACTGTAGAAATGATAAGTAAACATACCGTTATTATCTATTCTAGTCATATCATATAGTTGACCATAGGTCAATTCAATCTCAATTCTGAATTGTTAGTATTCTAACTTATTGTATTATTTGAGTTCTTTGACTTATTCGTTACCAGCTTACCCTACGGACTAACCATACTTACATCTTGGGAACTCGGTAGTATAATTGAGTGGGAGTGTTAATCATAGATATGAACATCTATAGCTTCTGATGAAGAAGTGAAACGATGATTTCGTTTTAGTTAGGCTCAAGGTGCTAAATGATAGAGATCTCATTTCAGTAATTAATATTAGTTTATTGAAATATCAATTACAGGAACTAAGTGTTTTAAGGATAAAATACAATGAGCGGAAAAACGGTATTTTAGTCTCATCTCATTATAGACCGTCTATAGAGGATTGAGTGATAATTATGGTTGTAACAATGGATAATTAATAACATATCTATATTTGTGATAGAGTGTTCAATGAATTCAAGAGTGAGATTCTGAGTCTTTAGTGGAGTCACGAGGAATTAATAAGTTAGTAAATTTATTTATTAAATTTATGATAACTTATTGGAGCTTGGTTTCATAGGCCCATAGTCCCCACTCTACCTTGGATAAAATCATCTAAATAGTCTCAATGAATTGATTTAATTATCAATTAGAATTATAAATGTTGACCAAGTCAATTTTGGATAGTTTCACATAATTATGTAATTTAGAAAAGAAAAGAGAAATTATGACAGTTTATTAATTAAAATAATTGGTATATAAATTAATAAATAAGTTTCAATCAAGGTTCAAATTATAAATAGTTAATTTGATAAAGGATTTAATTAATTAATCAATAGAAAATAATACAGGACTTGATTTTAAGTCCAACAGGCTTATAATTAAACTGAAAATTGACTATTATTTTATTGATTTTTTAATTAAATAAATGACATAATTAAGCCTATAAAAGGAATGTTAAGTGAGAGATGAAGAAAAGAAGTTTTTGAGAAAATCAAAAGATCTAGTTTTGATGCTCTAGGTTTTAGATTTTTTCTACAACATAAGTCATTTTCTAAGCCTCAATATTATTTTCTCTTCTTCTCTTTGTATCTATCTCAAGTTTTGATAATTGTCCACTCTAGTCTAAGTGATTTTAATGATACTTTGGAAGACTGTGAAGAAAATTGAAAAACGGTTTAATTTCTTGGTGGTACCTTGCGACTGAAAGGATACAAGGGCTTAAGAAATTGAAGGAATGACTCATTCATTCTGCTGTGTATAATGTAAGTGTTCTTATTATTATCTTTGTATGAATTCAATTGTATCTAAGATTTGGAATCCAAACCTTCCTAATAGATCGTATATTGGTTCTCTTTTAAGGTTAATTCTATAACTGTGTAGTTATTAAGTTCAAATTTATAATATGACTATAAATTAATTGTTCGCTAGTGAATTAACTTTTTGCCATAATCAATTAAGACTTGGCATATTTGATCAACAGATAATCAACAAGATTTAGAATCAACAAGCAGTAAGTACTCTTTTTTTATTATTAAAACAATAGAGACCAAACCCAGATTTGATATTATTGTTAGAAGAATTCTGGATGTGATTTTGATATTTTATAGAGATAGAGATAATAATTTACTACTGTTAGATAAATAATGTAGTATTTTGTTTGTTGAAAGTTAGATCAATTTGATTGAATAAAAACCAGATTATTACCTTTATTTGTTCTCCCAATCAGACCATAGGAATGTCATTCATCTTCTCCGGCAATCTAGTACCTGGTTGAGCAAAACACTCCCCGAAAAAAATGGAGGTTCTCAGATGATCTAAAAAATATTGTGTTTGCTGAGTAATGAGCTGGTGAAGATGAATTCTAGCTAAAAGGATGGAGTCTATTACTACCGGAGAAGATTGCGCCTTTGAGGTTGACGTTGATAAAAAAAAAATGGAGGAAGTGGTGATCGGAACAATAGGGCCGGTTGGTGTGATTGAAGATTACCAAAAATGCACAGCAAAGCTTTGGTGTGTATCAAGAGAGTGAAGAAAAATTCGGGTTTTATGAAAATTTAGATTATATAGGAATTAAAAAAGTTACCATATTTTAAATCTTTAATTCCTATTTCTAGATTTTAAGAAAAACCCAAAAAAGGCCACACATGTAAAAGACACTTAAAAAATCCATATATTAAAAAAAAAAGCCCGAAACAGAAGAAAACATTTTCTCTTGTTTTCTTATTATTAGTTTTATTTATTTATTTTTGAAGTTAAAGCTAGTTTATTTTTCTTCCAAAATCTCTAACATTTTATTCAATATTAATTTAGTTTTAGTTTAAAAGTATTATACATTAATTAATATTATATTAATGATAATAAAATTAAGATAAAATTGGCTTATTCAAAAGAAAAAAATATTTAACCAAAGTCAAGCAACTACTTAATTTTGTGAGATTTTGTACAGCAAATAGTTGACATTAAAATTTTAAAATATAAAAGTCAAATTTAGCAATTGCTTAAAACTTTGGAGACTAAAATAATACATTTATTTTTTCATTTCTCGATGTCTATTATCTTTAAGACTTGAATTTTAAATATATAGGTTACTGTACAACATTTTCTAGTAGCAGTCTAATAACAAATTAGTAATTTGAAGTATTCAACTTCTTTTTCAACGTCTTCTTCTCCAATTATTTTTAATACTGTATCCAAATAAAAAATAACTAAAACCTATATTAATTTGGAATAATATTTAAAATGGGTACTCAACACTATGCTAATATAATACTAGTTGACTGTGATATAGTATATAAAAACAACCTCTATCTTATTATAAAAAAAAAAAATTAAATATCGTATTAAGAAAATATATATCTATATAGTAATAATTATATGTAATAAGATGCCTTAATGGTAATAACTCTAAAGAGTTTATCTTTATTGTTATTATTGTTAAAGATATATTTTTGGGTGATAAGAATACTTATATTAGTTATAATTTCTTAATTAAAATACAATTAGTGTTGTGACAAAACTATTATTATATAAATATTTTAATGTAATTTGATATTATAACATTTATATATATAGGACTCGGCTTTGGTGCGGGCGTGTGCGGCTGTTTTGTGATAGTTTTTATTGGTTGAAAAAAGAAGGTGTTATTTGGTATAGTGGGGTTAAATGTAGGATATATCTCTCAGCTTATTCACCTCACCAACGTTCAGTGTCAACTTCAGAGGTGTTATTTGGGGTTCGGCTTGAACCGAAAGAAAGAAAACCCTATGTTTTCCGTTTGATGCCGAAATTTTTTGCAGATTTGTAGCCAATAACAAAGACCTTGGGTTGAATGGTATGTGGTTTCTTCATTGTCATATGTGGTTTCTTCATTATCACCTTGATTAAATGTAGTCCATTCGAGTGTTAATGGAAAGGATGTGAAATTTGTTCATCGTCATCTTTGTGCGCAAATCGTGTTTTACTCCACTATTTTGTTTCTTAACATTTTACCCAAAATAATCTGTGTGAAGTTTCAGGGGGAGTTAATTCTCTGGTGTGGTAGTAGTTTTGTGGAGTGTTTCGACTAAACCCTAATTTCTCTGGTTGGCGTCGTCAAAGTTCAGAAGAGATCACTGGTAAGAGGATTTTTGGGGTTCACTGGTACGAGGGTTCTTCGTTTACTTACTTGTTAGGCTTCATTTATGTTTTATAATTGGTTATAATTTATAGAGATTAACCATTTACACGGTTCTGCTCATTTGTTGGCAGTATGGCGAATTAGAAGAAGATAGAAGGAGAAGGTACTGAATCCAAAAAAATCACCTCATATACCATGCATTCCATTATTTGATGATACGAATATATACATTTTGTACCTGAAAATATTTTACCAGTTTTTTGTTTTATATACATAAATGTGAAGGGGTTAAACAACACAAAAAAATAATAAATATTGGATTGTTATTATTCATATGTCTTTGTTTGGTGGCATTGACTAGAGAATTCAATAAATATATATTCTTTAGTGGTGTTTATGTTAAAGAGAGGCAGCATTCATGAAAAATATTTTGCTTGTTGAATAGTTGTGCTGAGAAATTTATATTGAATTGAATCTCTACTTTCTGTAATTATAAATTTAGATTTTTTGGTCCCAGTATTACCATTATTGTATATTGTGAGCTCAATTTTACTGTTTCTAAATGACTTTATGTATAACCATTGTAGAAGTTAGTTCGCTTTATAGTATTTTTGGAGGTTGAATTAGAGCAACTATGTTATAATAGGCCAAAAAAGCACCTGCCACTAGTGCTAGTACACTTTATTCAGTGGATTTTTATAGCTTAATACTGAAATGCATAGTTGTAGCACATATCGTGTTGTCATATAATTAGTAGGGGGATTTATCTTAATGGATTAGATGGTGTCATTTATTATTGCATTTAGAAGTAGATGAATTTGTATTAATTAATACAGACGGTGCAAGACGAGTATGTAAGGTGTAGTGTATCTATAATAAATGAATGTGAAAGTTAAAATATTTGAACTTCATTTATAAATATAGACATGTAATTGTAAATTAATCAAAGGCATTTATTATTAGTTGGGGTGGGGTGGTTGTTATTGTTCTTATTATATGTTTTTTGTTTTGTATACACAGATGGAAGTTTTGATTTTGAATGAGATATTAAAGTCTGTTGGAAGACTGCGTAACGAGTATGATGCAGTGAAGGATGATTTGAGGATAATTAAGTGTGATTTGCATAGAATACTCTATAATGGTAAACGTAGAGATGACGATCGAAAAATGTATGAATCTAGAGTGGTAGAAAGGTTTCTGGGAAGTTGTGATGCAACGGACTTAGTGAATCGCTCGGGGAAAGACGACATTGGTGATTGTGATGTACATACAGAGGGTGGGTTTGAGGGTAGAAGGTCTGAAAGTAAGATTGGAGATTTGGGTCTGGGTTCGGTAGACAAGGAACAAACAGGGACGTTTGAGATAAATAAACCCACTTCTTCATTTGGTTTGGGTGGCTTTAAAAGTGGCATGCAAAGTTCTGTTAATTTGTGTGGAAAGAGTGAGAAGAAGGTTATAAGTAATATGGGCGGTAGTTCCATGAGTGGGAAGATGATGAAGTTTGATGATACAGTTTTTAAGATGTCATCTCAATTTGGTGAAACTCTAATGCAGCGTTAGATGTCGAAGAAAGTAAGTAGGTTTAACTAATGATATCTTTAATAGATTTTTTGTTTTATTGTTTTTTTGGTTGGAAAATCATTATGGTTTTCTAACTTAGATTGTGTAAAAGGGAGGAGTTCGCACAATAAAGGGCAAAACACAAAGTCTTGGAGATGTGAAGGGGCAAAGTCGTTCATCATCAAGGATAAAGTCCGGCAATTGTGAACTTGAAAAAATGAAGGTATATGTATCGTTCATTCTTAATATTTTTTGTTTGTTTTTGTTATGTGATTGATTCATTTTTATTATGTGATTTTTTATTTACTTGGACGATCTATGTCAATAGGCGAAGACGATGTCTGAGTCAATTCCACGTGGTGGTGGTTTGTCAAAGTCTGATGATCATATGAAGGCATTTGGTCCATTCAAAGTGTCTCACCCAATTTTTTATGCTGATATTGTGGAGTTGGTTGAATATATATTTGATGAGGGGGGACCGTTGCAGTATGTTTGACATAGTTTTTTAAAGTTATTTTTTAACTTTTTTATTCTTCATCATTTATGATATTTGTGTTTTTTTTATTTTATTTTGCTTTAGTGACATATTGGTACAGACTGATTTTAATTTCCTAGACAGAAGGTTGCTTAGAAGCTTGGGTCCACATGAGCAGTTGAAGGGAGAGGTTAGCTATGCTGTTTAGTCGTATATTGTTTGGTGTAGTTGGTTGAGTAGATTTTGCGCTTTAATTTATAATTTTTTTTTAAATTAAATGTTGTCCTACCTTCCTTGTTATTGGTTTTATTTTTATTTAGAAATTTTTTAATTGGTTTCATTGGAAATATTGCAGGTGTTGAATGTAGTTTGTGAAATGAATACATGTCAAGAGCTACTCGTCTCGGAAGATCGATCACATTGGTATCTAAATACTAGAATGACGGTACGTTTATATTTATTTGGAATGTGGTATATTTGTTATATTGGGTTGACGACTGACATTGAATCTTATTATATTAATGCTTAGAAATCTGGGGTGAGTGTTCAGACTTTATTTCCTGATAATGGTAGTAGAGATTGTGCTTGAAAGTTTTTTGTTGGAAACTTGAAGAAATGCAAGGAGGTAATTAAATTTCCCTTATTTTTGTTTATGTTGGTCATGTGAAATTCACATTTCATGCATATTGTTTATTTATGTGCATTATATTGCAGATTTTTATTCCAATTCATCAACAAACTATATTACACTTTTTGCTGTTGATAGTCCATGTGGGTGAGGAAGTTGTAGAAATATGTGATTCTTTGCTTGGAAAAGATGGCATTTCTAGTGGCCGTGGTCTTGTGAAAATGGTGGTGAGTTTTAATTTTGAATACTGAAACTTTGATTAAAATATGTCATTAGATGGAATTAGGTTGTGATTATATAGGGATAATTGAAAGGATTCTTTCAATTATTTTGTTTAATTAATTTAACTGTTTAGTGAGCATGTGAACCTAAATTTTATGAATCCTTAGCAGTTGAAATTGTAGATGCAGAAGCTTGACTCATTACTGGCTGAAGACATAGCAAAGATGGAGAAACCTTTTTCATTGTGTACCTTTAAGGTCCTAACAAATTGTGGAGTTATACAACAATCAAATGGATATGATTGTGGCGTCCATGTTATTAATTTGATTGAGCGTCGGCATGCTCTTTATTACAAACACTCATCAGTAAGGCATTGTCATGTTAATTTTTAATATATTTGTTGATTATTCCACTAAAATCATTGCTGTAGTTATGATTATTTTATAAATATTTGTTATCAGTTTAATTCCGAAGAGGAGAGGATTCGCATTGCTGTTAGTTTGGTATCCTCCACTCACAACAAGAAGTGGCTAGAAGTTAAAAAGGCGATTTTGGCTTCGAAGCATAGCAAGAAGTGTCGCAAGGGCGTATTTGAGGAGTAGCTATTTTAATTTGATTTGGTATGTTTTTTGATGTGTTATAATTTTTTGGGAAATCAATGAACGATTGAGGTTTTACCTTACTGGTAGATTTGAAATAAAAAAGTATGATTTTGAATTTCCACCATATTGTTTGTATAAACCTCATGGTTTAACATAACATTAAATACGACTAACATGATATGGCATGGTTACATAGAGTTTGGGGATTTGATTGCTATAATCTATATCTTACTTTTTTTTTTAAGCTCATTATTGTTGTACATTAAAAGATAGACCATATGAATAAATAAATTTTAAAGAAAACAAAAATCTGGTTGCCTTACCTGGTTTAAAGGTTTGATCAAAAGAATGGCTATGTGGATGTTAGTTAAATTTGTTCAATTAAATTTTGACATTTTAGTTTGTCAATGAGCAAGCAAGGTTGTTGCTGTGAAAAAAGAATAGTAACCGAAGATCAATATTGCTTCATAACGCAGTTATGAAAGAGATGTGTTTGATAGCAAGAACCAGTAATTAAACATGTTAAGGCAAAAACCTATTATATTCACAATCAATGTTTCTTTGAGTTTGTAATCATCACAGGTTATGCATTACATAAAAAAAAGAAAGCATTTCAATAGATTGGCTACTTAGAAACTTAATATGAATCAACTTCAATGTAGAAATTACTGGTAGAAGTTAGTGACCATTGGCCTTTTCGATGAATCAAACATAAGGACTTTATCCCCTGATGCATTGAATTTTGGGTGTGTTATATTGCAAGTTAACACCGAGTCTTACCAAACACATTGTTTTATTTGAACTACTATTCATTTACTTATGGATTTTTTTTTTATTTAGAATTTAATAACTTATAAACAAACAACTATCATTCGAACATAGTATTATTCCGACAGGGTTTGACTAAGTAGATAACATTTAAGTATTTCTGCCAAATTTTATAATACAATTCTAATGCAAAATGCTTTCATTTTCTTTAATTTACATTGTTATTTCCCACCTAGTTTTTGCATTTTTCCTATTTCATTCCTTTTCAAGTAAACATTACGCTGAACTCCCATCTGCTTAGTTAAAATTAAAAAAAAAAAAAAGAACAACATGCTTCATAATACACATAATCATTAGACTCTTTGTTAGGGAAAACTGGAAAATTGGGTCACCTATATATAAAAAGCATGATCAGTGCATATTGAATGTTGCCACACATGAATTCCAATATACGATGAAGATAGAGCAATACTTAACAACTATATTGGTGTTACATGTGTCCATGCTCTGTCCAGCACCCCTTCTATTTCAGTTATTCAGTTATAGTGCCCAAACCTTAGATGAACTTCTCAAACTCTGCGTCAGTGCAATATCAACAATCCATAAAGCAATTCCAAAAGTCGATCACTTCCTTATTATATCAATTATATATACAAAGTCATATCATTCATTGTTTTATTCGAACAAACTTCAAAACTTTCATTACCACTTAATCTAAATATATTCGACATTAAGGACATCAATTGCTCCTTAAATTATTCCCTCTAAATACCTGAAAATGTTATTGTAGAGATACTATAGATGTATTTGAACAAGATTCATAGTAGGACACCACCAAATTTATATGTAACATATCAGAATTAATCCATCAAATTATAGTTGTAGTTGTTTTTTCAACTTTTGTATATTCCCACTAGATATCAAAGTAACTGGTATGGCTTACTTGTGAGATAATTATTATTCACACTAGCTCTCCACACAGCAGTCAGGATTACTTTACAAGGGCAGACAAGATGATCTTTAATGTAATATGATTTAGATCAAGTAGGGGGGCTCACTTTGTTAAGTGCCTTCAAAGTTGTCTGGGGACTCTTTCATGACCTCTGTTATGTTCACCTGGACAATGCATATCACAGTAAGCGAGGGATCGGCCGCTATGTCATGTTATTTAATAACCAATGTCCACTATAATTAATCATGTCTTTTTATACATCTCCGACATTTCCATTTGAAACATGTATGGAATATTAAAAAAAAGCTTAAAAGTTATATTGTCCTTCCTTCATTTTTAATACAAATTTCCACTCCATTACCTAAAACCAGAAACAATGTAATTGATAATTCTTTAGTAAAAGAAGTCTGGCCTACTAAATCACAGTTACTAATACAATTTAGACCTCATTCATGTCATATTTTACAACTTTCCTACTTAACCAACTTAATGTAATGTATTCTCAAACCAAGGTACATCAAAAAAGTGAAGTTATCATGTTCTTAAAGTGCCCACATACTGCCCCACAAGTTAAATTTTCTCATGTTCTCAGACTCTTCATGCTCTTCCATTTCAACATTTACTTCCTCATTCCCATCAATCTGCAACTCTGGTGTTCCATCCCTCTCATTACGTTCCATATCCATGGTGGTTTCTGCTGTCCAATTCACATCTTCTTCTCCCTCCAATTGTGATTGTTCATCATCATATGCTGAATCCTCATGATCCCCTGCTTTCTCTGTTTTCTTGACTTTGCTTGGACATGTCAACTTGTTGTGGCCTAATTTTTTGCAGACACTGCACTTCCGCCCAACACCTGCTCTAGACCCGGCCATCCTCCCTGTTCCCTTTGTCTTGGTGAAGTCTGGATTGGCCACCTTAAATTCTGAATGCCTCCTCAGCGGCAACTTGCTCTTCCCTATGTCTCCTCCTATGTGCAATGATTCCTTCAGTCCAACACAAATCCTCTGAATTTGAAGGGTAGCTTCTCTATACGCTGCCTGACTTTGACTTCTGAGGTACGCTACTTCATTTAAAATACTACTAAGTTCACCAAATCTTCTCGTAACCTCAGACTCCTTATCGGGGTAATTGGTGGGCTCTGGCTGCGTAGTACTCAGCCCAGCTTCTAGTGTCCACTGGGTCAATATAAGTGACTTTGGCATCTCAATTACATTAAGGCGTTTGATGGTTGCGAATATATGACGACATGGTATGCCAAATGAAATGAAGTGTTGGCACTCACAAACATAAAAATCACACCCAACTGTCACATACACGAATCTCCTATACCTATTGTCTCCATACTTCTGCAGTTCCATAATAGTCCCCTCCTCGTCGTTTTCCAAACTACTAACTCGGTCATCACCTTCCCGGGACATTTGTTGTCTAACTTTGTAAAACATGTTCCTTGTATAGATTTTAGATAACTCTGCTTCTATTTTAGGCAAATTTGTCACTCCCAAAACAGGATTCGTGTGTAAACACTGATAATCTCCTTTTAGATGTCCATGTCGAACCCATGAAGTAGCCATGTCAATGGTTCGAACAAAGTCGTACAACTTCATATTTTCATTCACTTTCCTCTTCAACACTGCATTAATACCTTCGTTATGCTGTGTGGTGGTCAACCCACAAAAAAAAAAATTCCCTTGAGGAAAGTCTCCCCCCACTTGTGTTTTGTTGCCCATAGTTTTGTTGCATAGTCGGTGCCATCTAGTTCGTGGTCTGTTATTAGTTCATTCAGTTTGTGGTCAAACACCTCCACCTCATAGTACGTGAAACATAAGTCACTAAGCCTTTCCGCAAACGTACAGTCCTTACCCTTCAAAATAGATTTGTTGTGTAAATGCCAATAACAAAGACGGTGTACTGCATTCGGCATCAGCGCTTCGATGGATGCTTCCATTGCAAGATCACCATCTGTGACCACAGTTTTTGGTGCCACCCCATTCATGCATTCGAGGAATGCCTTTATTGCCCACATATAACAACTTGTCGACTCATTATCAAGGATTGCATAGCCAAATGGACATGTTTTGAAGTGGTTATTGACTCCTATCCATATCAACAAGGGCTTACCGTAGCTATTTGTTTTATAAGTCGAGTCAAAAGGCAACTGAGTGTCCATATGTCTCGTAATCTAAACGAGCTTTCCCACCCCAAAATAAGTTCAGAAGTTGATTTGAATTATCATATGAAAAAGTTCCAAAGAAATTAGGGTCCATATCCGCTTTATGTTCTAAGTACCCCAACGCTCGACCGGCATCTGATGCAGCAAAGTCGACTGTTGACACAGCTGATGTAGAGTCCAAGAACTTTACTTAGCTAGTTAGATAGTAGTATTATAGTATTTATAGTATTATCTTTATGACTGTGGATTTTTGGTTCAGACCGGGAATTATTTGGACACTCATAGTAGTACTTGTAGATTTTCTAAGTTTAACCTATAGTTTAAGAATATTAATGTTAACCTAAGGTTTGATTATATGACTGATATTAAGGATAATATTTATTATACTATAAGGTTTAGATAAGGACCAATAGGACTTTAAGCACATGTTATGAATGGGTGATTAAGGATTAAGTATTTTGAGGATTTAATTTAATAAGGGGTAAAGTTTGAATGCTATAAGGTCAGTCAGCAGCTTTGAATACGTTGAGGGCTTAGTCAAGGCTGTTTACTCCATTCAAACTTTGCTAAAAATGTGTAATTTCGTGTTTAATTAATCAGCGTGTGCCGATGTATCGCAGCTATAGGGGGCGATATATCGCAGCACGTAGATACGGAAAACACGAGACGATGCACGATTGCCTCGGGCATACTGGCCCAGGCGATATATCGCCTACAGGGGGCGATATATCGCCTCCTTCAGTATGTTTTGAAAGTTTTTGAATTCTTTTTCCATTCAGCCATTCAACCTCTTAATAAGTCCAACATCTTTTTGAACGAGTCTTCTGCCTCTGCTGAACGATTATTCAAATTGTTTTCACCTAAAAAGCTATTATTTTTATTCAAGTAAAATCAAGATCATTTCATTCCTAAACTCTATAAATAGGACCTAGTACCCAGACATTATTCATCTTTTGCTCTAAGTTCAGAGGCTGCAAGTGCTAAGTGAGTGTGAGAGTGTAAACACCTGGGTTGGGGAATCATAAGCTTGATCACCATAAGCTTATCAAACACTTTGGGAAGTAAGGTTCTATAGTATTTCAGTTTGTGGTGTAGATTGGTCTTACAAGTCTTTAAGGTAACCCAAAACTCTAGATCATTGGTTTTATGTTATTTTCTTTCTCATAGCCTTCTACTCAGTCTTCTAACCTCATTCTTATTTTGGTTAGGAAATCTAAGTTCTTGAACACATAAGTTTCGGTAAGTATGTTTCTCAATGGTTTAGTCTTCCCATTCCTTTTCATCTCTTTTTCTTCATTAGACTCACTCTTTTTCATAATGGTTATTAGGAGTGTTCCAAAGTCCCAACGCTGTCCACATATCCCGGTAACTTTGGTAAGGAAAATAGGATAGAAATGCATATGTTATATGTTTTATATGTTATCTTATGTTATGATAAGTGTTATGATATGTATGTTTGTAGGCTTGGGCATATGACCCATATGACTAACAAGACCCCAAATAGATTATATGCATATGACCTACTTAGCTAGTAGGACCCCACTAATCTCATGGGCATATGACTTGTTTAGTCTATGGGACCCCAAGTAATAATGGCCATTATAGTAAGTGTATGATATAAGTGTTATGTTATGTAGTGTTATGTTCTTATGCTTCTTATGAAATTATGTATATGAACTATGTGTTAGATTTTCCCTTGCTGGGCATTAGGCTCATTTCTTTTTGTTTATATGTGCAGGAAAATAGCTATTAGTGGCAGTAAGGTTCGTGGATGCTTGGAGATTGTGTATCGATGATGAATGGAGTCAAGGAGTCGAGAGTTCGATTTCGAGGATGTAGTCATTTGTTTATGGTCTTTATATGTATTTTCCGCACTTACTATGTAATCCTTTTATTTTATAAATCATGTTATGTTTTGTTTTTCAAACAATGGGATCCCATATCCTTTTTGGTATTTATGTAAGTAACTCTTATTTCTATAAGTTTTCTAATAAAATTATGGTATTTTCGCAAATATAAGTTTTAGTAAGAATTTGTATGTATAGTTTCGTTAATGGTCCAAGAGTCTAGAATAGTTGGGTCATTATAGCTGACATTCGATTGTAAAGGTCCTTCATTGTAAAAGGCATTTTATGGTAACCTCCAACTTGATTTGCCATGTACGACATTATGTGACACGTCCGCACACCAGCTTCTTTCAAGGTCTTCGCTTGGTTAGTATATCCATCTGAAACAACCCGGTTTGATCGAAGGAATTGCTTGTGCAATTCAAAATTCAACGGGTGGGAATGGTCAGTAATAAACTCCTTGCAGACCCACTTGCTAGTTGTCTGAACAAGATTAACTCAGAAAGCCATCTTGCAACACACTCGAGTTAGAGCATTGGGCCTCCTTTTCCTATTTTCCCTTGTCAAATGACTGTTTGACCTAGTTCCTTGTCGTGAGCAAACCCACTCTCTTTCCCGAATCTCTCCACAAGAATTCTTCCTCATGTACCTTTTGCGAAGGCTAAATCCCACAACCTTAGCGTAATCATATATAAATTCTTCGGCGGAATCCAAAGAGTCAAATACGTGGCCTATAAGGCTACTCTTACTCAACTTGAATGGGTCTCCATTAATTCCATACTTTTCTAAAACATTTGCCTCATCCATTTCCAAATGCAAGCTAACATCCCCTTGTACATTTGCCTCTGCAGTTTGTTGTGTAGCACTAGTATGGCGACAATGATCTCCCATTTCAGCGTCGTCATTATAATCAAATATTTCATCGAAATCACCCTCAGCATTGACTCCCTCCATGTCACTGTTGTCCCTGGTCGTCAAGGAAATATAATCAATAGTGACACATGCAACATATTTCATTTCATAAACTGACTTATAAATATCTGAAATCACCAAATCAATTTCGGAGGCCCATATTTTACCCATGACTATACTTACACGTTCATCCTTAGCCTCCTAGCCCAACTGTATGATGGGCCTCACCTATTTTAAAACCCCAAATGACATAATTCGCAACATTCTACTACCATCTTTGGATAAATCCAAACTAACTATCAATATTAATGTTTTTCTAAAAAAAAAACAAATAAACTAATACACCAACATTGTCATTAAGGTTTACCATTTTTACCAAAATTACTATTTTAATTCAAATGCGTCAACTAAGTAGCATAACCATGTACATTACCAAAAAATATATTTAAAAAAATATAAACGATTAAAAAGAAAATGCGTCAACTAAGTACCTGTTATTTACGGTGCTTTAGTTCCTACAGCTTGGTGACTATTTCAATGGAAGGATTCAAATAACTTTTATAAGACCACCTCCTCCTTGGTCGACTACTCTTTCATATATACATCACTCCTTTCACAAACAACCTACCTCGACTACTCTTTCATATATACATCACTCCTTTCACAAACAACTTACCTCTCTAAACAAGATAAAAACACCTAGTGTTAATTGCCATACAATAAGAACCCATCATTCCTATACAGAGGTATATCACGTCTAAAGAGTGTCAGCGTTGTCTACGTGCCACTCTTTGGTCCAATGGTTTAAGAAATGTTGTACCTTTTGAAATTATGTTCACATGGGGGAGTACAATCGAGCCCCGATATTGTGATCACTTCAAGCTGTCGAACACGTATCTTTATCTTTATGAGAAATTGTACGTTTAATTTAATTCACAATAGAAATAGTTTGCTTTTGTACTTTGACCTGACACCTTTTCAGCAACTGAAGCATCACTCCAAACGTGTATAGCTGACCTTCTTAGACGTGTACAACTGAATCATATTGCTACTCGGTACACAGTTTTAGATTTATTAGTTTGGCCAATATAAAGTCTTATTTAAACACGTACACTTTTAATGAATTATAATCATTACTTTAAATGAATAAAATATTATTCAACAAGTTGCAATAATTTAAAACTTCAGCTGTAACATCTCAACATGTATAGTGTCGTCATTTTTCATTTTTTATTCTAATCAAAAGTAAATGTGTGAGACCATTTAAAATTTATGAAACATACAATTTTAAAAATTGCAACCACAATCAGACAACATATTTTTAGATATTAAAGAGTTAGTAACAACAAAGAAATAGATATATGACACATTATTATTGGTAAGCATGAAATAAAAACTTGTCATGGTGTGAAATCTACACGTGTCACTAAAGAATTCATGTGACTTAATGGAATCAAAGTAATAATAAGTCTTTTACGCTTTTTACTTTCATTTTATTATTAAATTTCCTTCATAACCAACAAATAATTCACTACTCCAATATTTCATTCAACACAGTGCATTAAATTACTAATTTATTTTTAAGAAATCGTTGATAGTTAAATATTATTTCTTCTTTTGTCATTTCAAGTACCCACCCAGTTTATGGAATCCACCATTTTTTTCTTAAATGAACTTAAAACTCGATCACAAGGACAGTAGACCCATTCATTCAAGAAAGTATCTGATTCATATATGCATACATGAAGATAAGTAAGATTCAACGGTGGCTACAAACACAACATACACATCCATCCTGACTACTACAGGTCACCTGAAAATGACGACACAGAGGAGTAATATTCTATTTATGAAATAGTAAGTGCATACGCTCATTGTAAGAGCTAAACCTCATGTTCATTAACTATGAACTTTCTAAATAACATTAAACATATCACACACACTGCTTAATGATGTGTTGATTAATCTTATAAAACAAGTGAAATACCCACTACTACCACATGAACTTAAAAGATAAACAGTTCGTCTATCACATCAGTTGCCTCATATTGTTCTTCTTGCACGTTGTCTAAAAGACCGTTTTACTTCTGCCGCTTCCGGTGACTTCCGCTGCTTGCATCGTTGTGTTTTCTTGCTTCTCGTTGGGCCTCCAGCAAAATATCGCACACCTGGTCTACTTGGTCCACCAAGCTCTCCAGCAAAGTTAGTGCATCACCAAGCTTCTTCGTAATGGGGTTCTCAGGCACCTCCTCCGGACCCTCTTCGGATTGTTCTTCTTTTTGTTGTAACTCCAGCATTGGGACCAGCCGTCGCCGGACAGAGACACCTCCAGTGCGTCCAACGTCGTTCGCAAACTCCAATGGAGATGAATGACCTCCACTACTGCCATCTCCACCTCTGTTTGTGAAGTTGTTCATGCTGGAAACGTCAATGCAGCACTCCAAGCTGTCTATTTTGAAATAAAAAATTTTATGACCTCCACAACTCACGCAAGTAGTTCACCGAATGCTTCCTTATTTATACTTGTAATTAAGTTCACTCTTCACTTAATGAAATCAGTCGCATTATTTTTTATGCATATGCCCAAATAGTTCTCCTCGTATGCCCAACCTCTTAATTGAAGTATTTCAGAAATTTATGAATGTCAGTGGGCTTGTATATTCCACTTATTATGATAATGAGGATCACCATACAAATGAGACATGGCATGATTAAAGTTAATCATAATGTTACACATTATTTAAATTCTCCTAGTGTTCTCTTCCATGTTCCATGTTGAAGATAAATTTAAAACTGTATTTAATTTTTCTGACCGACGAGGAAATACGAAAATTTTAAATATAATACACTTTCGTACTTATTCTTCAAACGCTTACTGTACTCTGTTTTCTTGGACCATTATTTCGTGTTTATGATTTTTGTAGAACACCACGGTGAATTAATTTATTTGTTTTCTAATCATAATTTACTGTTCGGTGTGAGATTATGTACTACGTCCTCGATATGACCATTTCAAGTAGATCGACCCCAAGTCAATTCATATATAACCCCTCTAGTACCTTCTTTAAATAATACCCCCTTAATTGAAACATCCAGAAATACATAGCAAACAAGATGCAGTCATTCTTAAAATTAAAAATAAAAAACCATTTGAATGAAATCCTTTGTTTTACAAACCCACTATAACAATACACTAATCCACCCATAATTAATGTTAACTAAAACTTAGGCAAACTATCCATGCCTGCCACCGAGTACCACTTCTCCAATGACCTCTAATCATCTCCACCATTGTCACTAGGGTCCTTTCTCTCCCCTTCCCCTATTTGCTCCTCTCCCCCACTGGGTGATGTCACTCCAGTTCGATGAGAACTGCCTTCCCCGACATCGTTGCCTGTGTTTGATGGTCCCGGACTGTCGGATGCAGCGAGCTCTGCCCTAAACCTTTCCCGGAGGCGATCATAACGATGGGACTCCGCACGGAGCACTCCCATTAGCATCCCCATTCGGTATGCATTGGCCACATCCTCCTCATCAATGGTTCTTCCTACAACTCTAGATCGAATGCCACTTTCTAGATCGATCTCAAACTCCTCACTGCCAATGTTGGGGTGGCCTCCGTTATCTCTTCTAAACTGGCGAAAAGCCTCCAATGCCTCCGTCAAACTGTTAAACCCTTCGAATCGGCCACCGGGGAAGTCGAAAATTTGAGCATGGGTAACTCCCCATGTTGTATACACTCCAGGGCGCCTCCCCACGTACACAACGAAAAAGGGGTACGTAGACATAGAGTACAACAGGACTTAACCTGGTGGGAAATAGATTACAAATCAAAGTAATTAAAATATGTTAATAAGGCAAAACTTCCCACTAAATTAAAGAAATATTTTTGCCAGAAAATAATGCCAGGAAACTACTTCAGCAATGCAGAGTTCCCACCTTATGCAGGGCACTTGAGCTATTGTTCCTAACAAGTAGTTGAACATGCAATAAATTTAAATCCTAACATCCTTTTAAGTAGTCACTGCGGAGTGTATGGTTATTACATACTCATCCATTTGATTCATTTCCCTCCACACGGGCCCAGCACATGCCACGCGTCCAAATAGATCATTTGATTGTTCACCAATACTTCTTATTACCCACGACCCTCACTGAACTAAGTACCAGCCAACCCGACCACTAATAAAGGTGATATTTCAAATTTTTGGTTAAATCAGTAGTGTTTTTTTTTTCTGAAATGGCACACATTTTCCATTACCGCCCTTTCTTTTACCTTCCAATTTTTTGGCCTTATACGTTTTCTATTTTAACTTTTTACTTTCGAATTACCGCTCAATTATTTTATATAATCCACCATTTTTTTTTTTTGGTGATAGTGTTTACGCCATTTTTACTGTGATGATTAAATTTATGATTATCAAATTACAATTTATTTTTGTTAAAGCTTAATTTAATTCAATTTAGTTTCCTTTCTTGTACAAACGAAATGTTTTAACTTAAGCGATTAATAATGATAAGCAACAATAATATTTTTTGTTTATATGTTATATATTATTAAAAAATTGGATACACCCTAGTAAACTCTCTTTCAAATTTAAGGTACCATTACAATAAATATATTCTTATAATATTGAAGTGGATGAAAAAATAAAACCATAAAAAAATAAAAGTGTTGACTACCTTTTTCACTATCAACATAATCCGAGCGTTTAAAGAAAATAATGGAAAAATAACAAAGGTTTTACGTGGTTCTTGGTGGGCAAATTTTAAAAAACATAATTGTAATGCCCTAAATTTCGTGATAAGACTTATGACCTTTATTAGGAGGTCGGAAGGGCCACAACTGATTTATTGTGCTATTTAATGATAATATGCATGTTTATGTGTATTAAATATCCATGTCAACCCATTTCTCATTAATTGGGGGATTTTCATATTGTGGCCCGTTCGGGCATATCTGACATATATGTGATATATGTGTGTGGTGCTTTATTATTATTTGGTTATGCTAGGGTTACTCAGCGCGAGACGATCCTAGAAGGTAAGCTAGTGGAAAAGTCACAACTGGATTTATGATTGACTCGGAGTGAGTCAGGGGGTATTTACAGCATTGTTGGGTTATTGGGTAATGGGAATAAATATTTGGTGATAAATTGGGAGTTAGTTTGGTCAGTGGGGAAATTTTGTAAGTTTTGACTATGTTGCCCTCGGGGACGTTTTCGGGATCCCGAGCATTAGGATTTTTTCGAGGCTACTTAAGCTTCAATTAACCTGTTAAGAAATAAAAAGAACGTTCATACCAATCTCTATCCCTCTAAGTTCAATTTTCGTCTCCCGATCGCATTTTCTAAGGAAACTTGAGTTATAGGACTAGGATTCAAGCGAGGATCGTGTAATGAACCTTTAAATTGTATTTTTTGGTTCTCAATGTGTACAGTACATGTTAAAGTGAAACGTTATATCTTAACCAAAATTTTTAATCTCTACGCTTCTGATCATACTTAGTTACACGATCATGGTGAAATGACTCGGTTAGCGAGTTTAACACTGTTTAAAATGTACTCCTATATCCAATACCTGGAGTTTAGGGCGTTACAATAGCGAGTTTAAATCTCACCTTTTCTCCATGAGTGTCGATTATCTTCTGCCCTGATGATTTTGTTACATGTTATGTGGATATGAAGCTTCTAAATTTTTGGGTTGTTAACCTAAGACCTGACCCATAGATCTATGTTACCGTATAAGAATGCCACAAACTCATGTGAGTTATATTATAATGTAACTATGTTGGCATGTTTAGGTGCATTAAACATGAATGTGGGCCCATATCTTATTAGCAGGGCATTTTCATAATTTTGGCCCGTTGATGACATATTTGAATGTATGTATGATATATGATTGTGACCACATCATTATGTCGATGTATTTGGGTTATCCAGCACGAGGCGATCCTCCCGGGGCAATTAAGCTGTTTACTCATAAAGATTAACACATTTTGAACTTCTTGGTCTTCTCTCTCTTTACCACTTCGGGGTTTAGCTGAATTCTGAAGAAGGGATGCTCAAAATATGGAGGTCTGAATCTGGGGTTGAAGTGGGAAAATATAAAGGTCGCGACTCTTCTTGAAGGTAAGATATTGCTCTGTTTCTTGGTAAATCTCAGATGTGGTTTTAGTTTTTTCCAAACTTTTAAACCAATGATTGGGTTTTGATTTAGGTTAGAGATTGAGTTTAGGTTTTGGGATGTTCGTATGTGTTATCCAAAAAACAGACACGGATGACATGGCAGGAGATTTCTGAACACGTGGCTGACACCTGGCAAAGTTCTGTTAGAGTTTCGACCAGATAGATATTGCATGCATAACAGTTGAGTTTTTCTTACGACTAGCCTGGTCGTACACTCCGCATATTTCAAGATAATTTTGTAAAGATCTTAGTCAATCCCGAGATTGTCTCCAATAATTCCTGATGATCCGATTAATTAGGAGAGAATATCTGTAACTAATTAATATCTGTAACTAATTAATTAGGAGAGAATATCTGTAACTAATTAATGTAATCCTCTGTGAGCCTATAAATAGAGAAAGATAGTTCAAGGATGGGACTTTTTGACTTTTTGATTACTTGAGAGTATAGATTTACGAGAGGATTAGAGCTAATACATTACGATATATTGTTTATTATTCAGAGGTTGGTGAAACTCATAGAACCCTAATTCTTTGATCACTCCTTTGAATCCTATATCAATAATAACTCAAGTGGACGTAGGTTATTACCAGTTTCTGGGGCCGAACCACTATAAATTCTTGTGTGCTTTATTGTTTTTGTCATTATATTAATTCTGACATATCTGTCCACATCAAGCATTTTTGACTCCGTGTCAGTTGACCAAAATCAGGGTCAACAGTATGCTTATGATGAGTGTATTTTTTTTTGCACGTGGTAACGAACCCTAACCCTAATTAATAGGTAAGGGGAGACAATGGGCCGCATGGGCCAAACCAGTCGTGGGGTGCCTGAACACGTACGTTTATGCTGGGTGTCCGAGAATTCCGGAATGGAATAGACACGTGATGTATGATATGCGCACGTTTACATTGCGTGGTTGACTTCACAAATAGTCGGGGATGCCAGATCTACGCTGCACCTTGAGCTTGTTGTGGTGTCAGCTCGTGATATCCATACTGCTGACCCGTTGCCTTCGAGTATGCTGCCAACTCTTTTATTAACTCGGGTTAAAGAGGTGGACACTCACAACAGCAGCTCTGGGTGGACGGTTTACACGTGGCGGACTGAATTAGGCCATTTTCCAGCTTGCTAATAACTCGTGGATATTTAGGGCATACAGCCATTTAAAAGCTTCTAACGTCTCCCGAGGGTAAAATCGCCCTCTTCAACCTATCTCGTTAATCATAATTAACGCTCTCCAATTCCCGCTATTCTCAAATACCAATTATTCTTATCCCGTGACCCTTTAATTCTCGGTAACGCTCTAATCACCGAAATCATGTTGACTCACCCCGAGCCCCGAGGTTAAACTTTTTATGACCAAACCGATAGTTTATATTCAGAGATCGTCCCATGCCGAATAGCTCGAACAAATCCACATTATAACGTGGCCTCAACAATTAATCACAATCATGCACCCAAATATACAAATATACCATGAACGGGCCAAATTACCAAAATAAAACATTGTCGTTAATTCGTAAGCAAAATCACTAATAACAATTTCATCTAATAGTATTTACTTACATGTAAATACAAAAAAATAGATGAAAATAAATATTTATATTACAGGGTGTACATGGATCATATATTATTTGTAAAAAAAATTTAACTCGTCAGTTACCCGTACTACAATACACTTTCCTGATATTGGTATATTGTAAGTGGTAGATGATTTTTGGACTATATATACATGGGCGGGATTGCCCATCCATATTTTGAGATCACAGCAAGAAGCTTAACGAACAGTGAACTTAATAACATACACTCTGCCAACCCACTTCTCACGACCTAAGTTTGGAATGGCCACCTCCATCGATGACACTGTCAAGGGAACAAGCGAAGTTGTTTCCGATACGGACTCCAACACAGTGGCAAACACTGAGACTAGTGGTGATAGGGGGAAATGTGTCATTCTCGCGCTGCCTCCTCGCGTGAAAGTGGAGAAGAAGGAATTGGGGAAGGGTTTGACAATGACAACCTTTGAAACACGGCAAAAAACACCCTTGACCGAGGGGAATCCCAAGGGAAAACGACTACGTATTTGTTGGGACTTTGATAGTTATGTGGAGGATGTCTTAGGGAGGTTCAAGACAGCTCTGAAGGAGGCAGAAGAAGGTGTGAAAAAAACAAGCCAAGAGGGTGTGACAAAGGCGGCCGTGCAGAAAATGGAGGAGAGTGTTCGGGTCATGGATATGTGCCTGGCAGAGTTGGACAACTTATGTTAAATTAATTTTCTGAATATGCAGTGCCATTGCCAAGTAATGTTTCTTTTGTTTAATCTTATGGATGTCCTCATTTTGAACATTGGGTCATCATTAGTTAGCACGTAACGATTATGGCCTTAGTATCTGTCTTTACTCTGTAAAACCAGTGAATGACGATGATGGTAATGTAGTTACTATGTACTTTAACAATTCCAACTACGGTTGGACAATGAGAGTACTTATATATTTTGCAATGACCATCTCTAATAACTTGCTACATGGCCTTTGAGGATTGGGATGATGAGGTGATCAGTTCAAGTTAAAGATTAACAAAAGGAAGTTATATTTTCTCTTTCTCACATATATGAAAACACCTGGGGGGTTTTGTGGGGAACAATGTAACGCCCTGGTTACCCCAGAACAGTTACAGTGAACCGAAAATTTGACCCGCTACCCGAGTCCTTTGGTTAAAAACGTGATCTAAGTGTTATTATTAGGATAAGGTGAAAAACCAATAAAAAGGAAAGGATATACTTCATTAAGTAAATAAACTGCTCATGAGCCTTTCAAAATGTTTACAATCTGTTCATAACACAAAAGGGTCGCTACAGTTTCAAATTTACAATCCTTGCCGACCTAAGCGGCAAAAATAGGGTAATCCCCTAGTCCCTCTGAGAACTCCCTGACCGTGGTGGTCAAGCGGCCCCGTATGTACACAACATCGCCCAAGCTCTCCACTCAGGGCTGGATGAGCTTCTCTTTCCCTTTACCTGCACCACGTAGAAACCATGAGCCAAGGCCCGGCAAGAAAGCACAATAAAGCATGATATAATATCAACAATAGTCATGATAACCGTTCAGGATCAACAGATCAAGCAGATGGGTGACAATAGCCAAAAGTCACAATAATGGGTACAACTCCCTTTAGCCATGTGACGATAAGGTCACCAGGGCTTAACTCATAAGTAGTTCTTTCATAAGTTTAACCAGGTTAGGTGCATGGTGATTGGTCACCAACATAACCTTCCTCCCGACTCTAGAGTCGTAACTGCGGACAACGTCCCCTAGCCATGTGACAAACGGTCACCGGGGTCATATACCTTGGCTAAGTACATCTGGTCTTAGACCAGGCAAGCCCTTATAAGTTCTTTGACCTTAGAGTCGGTCCCACATTAATGCCACAGAGCCATTCAATGTGTGTTTCTTGACCTTAGGGTTGGTCCCTGACTAGTCAGTGTCATAAACAAGTAATCAGCGTTCACTAGCATTTAATATGCAATCCATGTCCACATATATCAACCAACATGCCTCAATATCAAACCATGCATGTCATATATCCATACAGGGTGCAGCTGTATTCATACACTGTTTTCTTACCTCTGGTTCAAGTGAGAATTATTATATGAACGACCCCTGAGAACGATCAATCTTTAAATTCCTCGACGGTCACCTGGTCATAACCAAAATATAGGATTCATCAATAAAAATGATAACAGAGGGTTCCCAAACCAAAACCTAGCCTCCGAGACATCAAACACTACCCAACCAGGTACTAGGTTCAACCGCGAGGCCTAAGGTTTGAATCCCCAAGCTAAAAACCCCATTTTGGCTAAAATGACCTTAAGGGCCGCGACCCTCCCCTGCCAGACGCCAAGGGCCGCAGCGCAACACAGCCGCGGCGCGGCGCCCAGCCCAGACCAGCCATAAAGGCTGCACGCACCAGAAATTTTCCCCTGTATTTTTCCTCTCAAACCAGCCCCTCAAACCAACCCAAAACCTCTTCCAAACACTCATTTAAACCTCCAAACATCACCCATAACTCACCCTCATCAAAACCCAAACTTATCATCAATCAAAACCTCTTCAAATCCACACTTCCATCAAGAAATCAAAAACTGCAAAACTAAAGAGAAAAACAGAGCACCACCTGAATTCAAGACCAAAACTCACCTCAAAACCAGCTTTGAACCTTCCTCAACAACTGAACTAAGTCCACAACCTCAGCCTTCAAGTTCCCTAGCTTAATATCCCACCTTGAGCTCAAGAACACCAAAGAAGAGATTAAGGGAAGTGATGTACGGGGAAGAGGAAGAGAAACCCTGTTTTTGTTCTGTTTAATCTATAACCTTCTACAGCCAACTAAAGGGTAATATAAATCCTTTCAAATGACCAAAATACCCTTATGTCATCAAAAGCTTCTCAAATTATTCTAAGGGTAAAATTGGTACTTTCCACTTATCCCGTTAATCATAATTAACGCTTCCCAATTCCCGCTAATCTCAATATCCTCAAACACCAATAATTCATATCCCGTTACCCTAAAATCCCCGGTAATGCTATAATCATTAATATCACCCCGAGACTCACCCCGAGCTCAAACCTGTTATGACCAAACCGATAAATTATGTTTAAAGATCGTCTCATGCCGAAATACCCGAACCAATCCACATTATAATGTGGTCTCCCAATATATCATTGACATACAAACAAGTATTCAATTATACCCTCAACGGGCCAAATTACCAAAACACCTCTGTAAACAAATGTGGACCCACATGCATGGATTTAACATCATATTATAATATAATTCTCATAAACATGCATAAACACATTTAATGGCATAATTAAACAGTTATGGCCCTCTCGGCCTACTAAACCAGCCATTAAATCATATTAGGGAAACCGGGGCATTACAAACAAGTACGTGGGGGTTGGAAGTTGTATCAGCATTGGGAAGGGAATTTTTTCTGTAATGACCTGAATTGTTCATTCATATATCTTGTCAACCTCAAAATGTATGATACAGTAATGAAAAGTGAGGGGCGAAATTTCAAATCGAATCTCCATCTCAGATTTTTTTGCAGGGTCAGAAAGTAAAATATCCATGTACTCCATGTTCCATATAGGACGCGACAAAACAGAACATTTTTGCTGTAGCTTTATAACTTTTTCTTAAAAATAACTCAGTACTCGTGTGTTATTAATACTATAAGTTTTGTATAGTATAGCAGCATAGGAATAAAATATAAATAGAAAATACAGATTTGTTAAATTTATACGGTAACTTCCTAAATGTGTTGACCAATGACATTATTCATTCTTGGTAGTTTTGTAAGTTTGCAGGTGTGATAAGTTATTATAGACTATTACTACTAAGAGATATTACAATACATAATTAAATTTGGGTAATCTACAAAAATGCACTAAAAGTTTAAAAAAATCAGAAAAATACGGTGCATTACAAAAAAAAACGGAATTTTTTGATAAAAACATGGAATGGCAAAATTGTAAATACGGAGTGACAAAATCATAAATAAAAGCTGGAAAATATAATTTTTTGTGATCAACGTTTACAAACTAGTAAATATATGTTAAAAACTTGTAAATATCTGTTATATGTTTGTAAATAATATTTACAAAATCAATTATAAAATTGTAGATTTTTTTTTTAGATTAAACTTACAAACAAATTCGTAACTAAATATTTTATTTTTGTAACAATAGTTTACAAATCAGTTCCATTTTTTGTCTTTCAGTTACACGTGTCAACATATTGCAATGTGATTGAATAAATAGCTGCAATGCTTGTTACTTTGCTGGCATCTTTCTAATAATAATATTAATAAAGCGATTGTTTAATAATTTTTAATTAATTTAAAAAAATAATTATTTAAATTTATTTTATAACCATTTCAAAAAAATTTATAAAATTTCTTTAATTTCAAAAAACATTATACAAAAATACATATCAATACATTATTATAAACAACAAAATTAATATATTTGTTAATATTTTGAAATAATAACAGTAAATTATTCAACCACACGTAAGCACATAGAAAAATAGGATGGTTATATCAATTATATTAAGTTTGTATTTCTACTCATTTTAAATCACAATAGTAGTTAAATAAAATCTAAATATATTACAACTCGCAATAATTTACTTGTTGCAAACACGTTTGCTTTATTGGTGTATCAAATATGTACGATGTCAAAATACAGGGTACCAAATACGTAATATTTCAAAATACAAGGTACTAAATGAGCATTATTGTAAACATAAGGTACCAATATGATATTTTACAAAAATATAGGGTACTAAATAGTTACCTACTCTAATAACTAATTAGTACTTTTACAGTCTGCTATAATTGAGACCTGAAATACAAAAATTTAAAAATTGATTTATTTTCGTGCAAATCATGTTCGACCCAAAAATACACTATTCTATTTTTTCTTCCTGTTTTCTACTGATTTATTATCTCTCCTATTCCATTTTATATTGACATTTAATCTGGAATTACGGTACGATTTTTTTTGGAATTTACTCATTTCACACCCTATGTTTTTGCAAAGTATAATTTTGGTACCCTCTATTTTCAATAATGCTCTTATGGTACCTTGTATTTTAAAATTATACATATTTGATACCCTACACTCAGATTTGATAAATAAATTTTGTCAATATAATCAAAATGTCATCAGTTATATGTAATTAAGTAATTAAATTTAAATTTGAAATTATATAATTGACAACAGTTTACTTAAATTGGTAAAAATTTATTAATTAAATGTGAGTTTATGGTACTAAATATGTACGATTTTAAAATATAGAGTACCGAATATGTACAATTTCAAAATATTGGGTACCAAATGAATATTATTGTAAACACAGGTACCGAAATGATACTTTACCAAAACACAAGTTGCCAAATGGTTACCTACCCATTTTTTTTAACAGAAAAATTAAATAAAATAACCATTTACAACCACCAAGATTTTTTCTATCTATTAACTTAATAGAGGTTCTTGGTTGGAAAAGATGACCAATGAACAACAAAGGGATGCTACACTATTTGGGTCTACAGTATTTTTTATACTTGATTTTTGTGTAATTGGAGTAAGTCAGAACCGTGCACATGGCATTTGTTTTTATCTAATTAATACACATTTTCAAAATCAATATTTTACTCAGTCTTTTCTTTTTGCTACAAACCGGTGAGTTGTTTTTGGGAGAAACGATGAGGTTATCATTATTTGTTGAACCAAAAAAGAAATGAAAAGACAGAATTTTGGGAAACTAAATACACAATTAAGTTTGTTTATTTCTTTTCTATTAAATAAAGAATAAAAATATTACAACTGTGATGCCACGTGTACGGGGGTTAGAATCCAACCTCATATTTAGGTTTTCTCATTTAAATCAAAGCATTTGAACAGGCGGCGACCGTAATCATTCATTTATCCTTTCCATTATAGATATGTTGTTTACTTCTCAAATAAGCTATCACCTGCACACGTAAGGGAGGAGATTAGACACCTATCATTAATGTCTGACCACAAATCGACACCATTGGCCACAATTTCGGTATCTCATTTACAAAACCCATTATTCTTCTTCCTTGCATAACCATTATTCTCTCTCTCTCACTCAATTAACCTCCCACACACTCTGCAATGTCCATGGCTTCCACACAGAAAGGATGTCGAAGGGGCGACTTTGGTAGAGGAATCCCCAATAATTCTACTGATTCATGGACATCAGATGGTTACTCTGACTTTTTTGGGCCAGTTCAAGTTTCCTACGAAGTGGCAACGGATATCCGTCCTAAGAAAACTGAATATGTCAAACGGACGTCCTCCTTCCCGGACCCTTGTATTCTAAACAGGAGGGGGAAAGAGTCGGTCGTTGATCCCACTGTTTCTTCTGAGGAGTTAGGTCCACGAGAACCTCGCCATACCAGTAAGTCGCAGTCAAATCTCCCAACTGGTTTTGGTTCAACCCATAAGCAAGGTACGTACTTATTCCCAAGTTCAGTCAATGTTTTGCACACCAACTTCAGGTGGTACATTCCTTTGCCAGCTAACTTCGTCCTGTTGCATGTTCAAGGGACTTGTAGTGACTCCATTCCTCACCCAACTTATAATAATATTCATAAAACACTTTGTCTAATAAATTTGTTACCAAAAACTGCAGGAGTTTGTCGCCCTAAACCAGAAAATCAGGCCAAAACTGTTAGGCCAGGGAAAGGTGGTCGCGTTGGAGACGATTGCCTTCATGATGCTGTGTATGACGATGACCTGTTGGACGAGCCCATGCTCTACATGAGTCCTGATCTCTTCCAGGCAATAACAATGGCTAACATGCGAACAATCCAGGAGGAGCTGGCTAAGTGTAACCAGAAGCTGAGTGACATATGCGAGCGTCTCCAACCAGCCGCATACGGACCTGGAACTGGTGCTTATAAGGAGAATGGGGTGACCGCTAAACAAATTACTATGGCACTGCACCGCTCCCCAAGACTACTCTCCCGCAAGTTAGGTTAGTGTTGCACTTCAAAACCTAGGGAAGTACCTTTTGGGTTGTTTTGTTTTACTGCATTCTGTGTATACAAAAACATCGGACTTTTCCTAATATGAATTAGTGGTTAATGCTTCTATATGCGTAGTGTTTCGGACTCAAATAGCACGACTTTTGTATGGTTGATGTTTCCGACTCCAATAGAAGGACTTTTGTATGCGTAGCATCGTACAATCTTCTTAATCTTGCAATGAACATCTACATGTATATTTTAGTTGTACCGTTTGCTTTGATAGCTTTTAATCGTACAAGTTTAAAACACATGTCAATGCTGATTGTTGGCTAATAGGTGCTACAATCTGCTCTTAGTTCCTATTTCGTCTAATATGGCCAATTAACTGTGATTGGAACCTTTTAATTGAGTTAACGCAATCTAACCCTAGCAAAAAATGGAATAACCACTATGTGTTGCTATCCGTTACGAAATTAAATGAATTATTCCAACGTTCATCAAAACGATTTTGGTTTATAATTTTCCCTTTCATATAATTTTAGAATGAAATTAAATGAATTATCCCAAAGTAGGTGGTGTAACGTATATATTGAATGCTTGTATGATTTTCAGTTAATACTATTCCGTGTATTAAATTTAATTACGATTTACACTATCATTATCTACACAATAATTATCAATTTGTTAGATAAACTTTAATATATCGAAATGTTAGTATTATAAAATATAAATAACAAACATTTATTTTCCATTTAGTTATACCTTTTATGTTTTACTTAAAATATAAATCTCTTACATACAATGTCAGTAATACAATCAATTTAAACCTATTTTATTGCCTTACTTAGTTTGGTTTTATTTCTTAAAATCACTAGTTTATTGAAAAATGGCCAATTCCACAATTCAAAATGGAAATTTCATTACATAAATTTAAAATTAAATAGTTTATTTTTGAGGAGAACTCCATAAACAATATTTGTATATATACTCCATTATTCATAATTATTGATTTATCTGGATACTATTTTGTTTATTTTTTATATATTTTTATCAATCGTTATTTTGGTTTTTTTTTTATATATTTTTATGAATTATTATTTTAGGCCAACCAAATGGTATCAAATATCATTTCTTTCAAAATTATTGTTATTCTACTTGTTATTAACTCACTTTTCATAGTAGTATACTAGTACATAATTAATAAATATGATATTAAATAAGTTTTTGTTCTACTAATGGGTATCTACAATTAAACTATGGAAAACACCAAAAACATAGAACTTGGATTATACAATTAATCCATCTAAAGTGAATAATTTTTATTTTTTGTTATTTATTTTATTTTCATAGTTTTAACAAAAAATCCATTGAATGATTAAAATAACCCTACCCCTATTCCAATATAAATAAATTTTATCATATTACATTAAAGTCTTCCTAATGACTCTCCATTGTATATATTTTTAATCCACAATTTTGACATCACTCATTTACAAATTTCACAGCCATAAAGTAATAATCTGAAGATCAGGATTTTCCACAGGAATTGTAATGACCCACTGCTCTAGACTTTTGGACCATTAATGAAACTATATATACAAATCCTTAATAAAACTTACATTTGCGAAAATACCATATCTTTATTGGGAACTTGTAAAAAACCAATGTTAAAACTTACATAAATTTAAGTTAGGATATGGGATCCCATTGTTTTAAAAAGAAAATATATCTTAATTGAAATGAAAAGAAATTACATAAATAGTGCGGAAAGATACATGTAAACCATAACTAAAAGACTACATCCTCGAAATCGAACTCTCGACTCCTTGAATCCATTCATCACCGATACACATTCCCCAAGCATCCACGAACCTTACCGCCACTATAGCTATTTTCCTGCACATATAAACAAAAAGGAATGAGCCTAATGCCCAGCAAGGAAAATCTAACACATAGTTCATATACATAATTTCATAAGAAGCATAAGAACATAACACTACATAACATAACATAACACTTATATCATACACTTACTATAATGGCCATTGTTACTTGGGGTCCCATAGACTAAACAAGTAATATGCCCATTAGATTAGTGGGGTCCTACTAGCTAAGTAGGTCATATGCCCATAATCTTTTGGGGTCTTGCTAGTCATATGGGTCATATGCCCAAGCCTATATACATACATACATATCATAATACATTTAATAACATAAAACATAAGATAACATAAGCATATAACATATTGATTCTACCCTATTTTCCTTACCAAAGTTACCGGGATAAGAGGACAACGTTGGGACTTTTTGGAACACTCCTAAAACCATATATAACAGGGTGAGTCTAATGAAGAAAAAGAGATGAAATGAAAGGAATGGAAAGACTAAACCAATGAAAGTCACACTTACCAAAACTTATGTGCTCAAGAACTTAGATTCCCTAACTAAAATAAGAATGAGGTTAGAAGACTGAGTAGAAGACTAAGAGAAAGGGAAACATAACATAAAACCAATGAACTAGAGTGTGTTGAATACCTTGAGGACTTGTAGATCAATCTAACCCTCGAACCGAAATACTATGAAATCTTACTTCCCAAAGTGTTTGATAAGCTTATGATGATTAAGCTTATGATTTCCCCACCCAAGTGTTTAACTCTCACACTCTCCTAGCACTTGCAGCTTCTGAACTTAGAGTAAAAGGTGAATAATGGCTGGGTACTAGGTCCTATTTATAGAGTTTGGGAATGAAGGAATCTTAATTTTACTTGAATAAAAATAATAGCTTTTTAGGTGAAAATAATTTGAATAATCGTTCAGCAGAGGCTGAAGACTCGTTCAAAAGATGCTGGACTTATGAAGAAATTGAATGGCTGAAAGGAAAAAGAATTCAAAAACATTTGAATTATGCTGAAGGAGGCGATATATCGCCCCCTGTAGGCGATATATCGCCTGGGCCAGTATGCCCAAGGCGACCGTGCATCGTTTCGTGTTTTCCGTATCTACGTGCTGCGATATATCGCCCCCTATAGCTGCGATATATCGGCATTCGCTGATTATTTAAACACGAAATTACACATTTTTAGCTAAGTTTGAATGGAGTAAACCTTGACTAAGCCCTCAACGTATTCAAAGCTGCTGACTGACCCTATAGTATTCAAACTTTACTCCTTATTAAATTTAATCCTCAAAATACTTAATTCTTAATCACCCATTCATAACATGTGCTTAAAATCCTATTGGTCCTCATCTAAACCTTATAGTATAACAAATATTATCCTTAATATCAGTCATATAATCAAACCTTAGGTTAAACTTAATATTCTTAAACTATAGGTTAAACTTGGAAAATCTATAAGTACTACTATGAATGTCCAAATAATTCCCGGTCTGAACCAAAAATCCACAGTTACAAAGATAATACTATACATACTATAATACTACTAAATAATTAGCTAAGTAAAGTTCTTGGACTCTACAGGAATAATTAATTTAGTAAAATGTATAAGCACAATGGTCTTCTAATCCAATCTACAATTAAATCAGTTGATAGGCACTAATTTACTAACTAATGAATTAATGAATTATTTGTTGAGCAATATATTTGATAAAAGTGCAATTTTATTGTAAAAATTTACACCAAAAAGAAAAGAGCCCTGGTTGTAACATACATAAGCTTATAGCCTCCTTGTTGTAAGCAACTATACTAATACAGAAGTTAACAAGAGTTGTTCTCCATTGCAGCTTGAACACCTAATAAGCTGAAAAGCCTGTTGCCTCATCACTAATTGATGATCTAAAGCAAGCATTTGATCACAGTATACTGTAAGCACAACACTCTGCCTATGCAGAAATAAGATGAAAAGGTACAACAACAACAAACCCAATGCTTGCAAAAGATGAGATCCGCACATGCCATCAAAACGACCCTATCTACCATCGTCGAATTAAGAGTTTCTCAGACTCGGAATGGCAGTCTTTCATTTTCAAAAGGCAACTTGGCATAGAATTATTTTAGGGCTAACCAAACAAAATGAAAATAAAGAAAATGAAAGCTTGAAACCTCAACTATATTGGAGTTCAAACAAACAAAAATGTGACCAAGCAGGAGAACAAATGGTCGGATCAATGGGTAAATGGAGGGACTAGCTTAGAAAGAAGGATGATAAAGGGAATGAGAGAGAATAATGAAGAGAATGATAGAGAGAGGAGAAGGGGAAGAGCACATTTTCTGCACTTTCTTTTTAATCTTTATTTAGTTAAAAAAATCTATTTTATTATTTGTTTGTTTTAAAAAGAAACTGTATAAAAAAAAAAGCTTAAAATACCGTATATTTGAAATAGTAAAACGTAAAAATGAAAGCCACCATATATTTCAATTTTTTTTGTGATATACGGTGACACATGTAATTTTTCCATTTAATATGTGTAATGATTCATACAAAGCTTGGAAAGCAGAAAATAAAAAACACCAACTAATTTTTGTTTTGTTTTGGAGGAGTTAAGTAAATCAACAAATCAAAAGGGCCTGTACGGTCTGAAGTGGGAATCATTTAAGCTAATAATAGTTCAATACGTGGGCCTTGTACATTTGACCATTCCATCAGCCCAGTCCACTGTCCCTCTTCCACATAATAGTTATCGGCGTCTACCTTATTGGCCACATCAATGTGTTTTCGAATCCATGCCCTACCTTTGAATGATAATGATGTTGTACTCAGAGATTCAAAGTTAAGTTTTGGGAGGCAGTTATGAGAGGTAGGCAGTCATTAAATTTGAGGAGATTATTAGACCTGCCCAACATGAGTGGGTTCTGATTTGGGGTTTTGTTAACAATAGTCAATCCAAAACCTTTCTATTACGCCGGAAGCATAATATAAATTCTGGTATGATGCACAACCACTCACAAAATCGAGGTACAATCGATGGAGGCAGATTGAATAACCGTAGTTACAGGCGATGAGGAAAGGAATTCAATGGTTTGCACTGCTATGAATGAGATCAAGTCAGGTAAGCACCTTCTTATATGATTGTCCCTAGGTCTATACACATATAGGCACCCTCCAAATTAATTATATCTATACATTTACGATGGTAGTATTGAAAAATGTGGACTGTATAGATTGCAATCCATGAATCACCACGCCATTATTCAATCTTCTAATTCATAGTGCGAGTATGAATACGTATATTGGAAAGGTCAGATCTTGTTAAGGATACCAATACTTCGCATAGAATAGGGCTAGCATAAGGTAATGTCGCATAAGTGTGTGTATCTGCGTGTGCCTTTTTGCAGAAAGATGGCCAATGTAACATAACAAGCTTATTTCTCTAAATTTAGGTATGCTCAGTTATGCATTTGATATGTCAGGTTGGTTTGGTAGTACTGGTATGTTGGAATACGTAGTATGTTATAAGTAGGGCACGTTTGCTATCATTGTCTCTCAATTGATAGTCTAGAGTTATTCATTCTGTAATAATTTTACTTATGTTGTTTCGACAGGGTTGTCTGGAGGAAGAGTCTGAGGCAGTGTTTGCCCTTGTCCCACATATCTCGTATTATCCGTACAACGCAAAGTAATATTTATGAAACGAAGAGCGAACCTTCACCAAGCACTAATCCATTATGCCAATGGAGAAGAATTTTTGGGTGAGACTATTCAGCCTCCACCCTCATGGTCAACTAATGATTCCCAAAGTATTTCATCGAGGAGGCATAAATCTTGTAATGATGAGTTGATTGTCCGGCAAGGGCAGCATGGTATTCGCCGAAGAAATCATTTGAACTCCAAAAAATTCATCAGTAGTGTTAGATTACATGAGGAGGAACACATCTCGTATACGGTAGTAACATTCTCTAGCCTGACTAAACTTGATAATAAATTGAATTTCATTAACCAAATTAATGTGTATATTAGGAAAAAGAAGTAAAGATTGAAGGAGCGGGAAACACTCTGATGCTATTGGAATGGTATGCGCTGCTACCAACCCAAGTGAGAGAACGAGTCAGAGTTACAGGTATGCAAGTATTATTGGATGGAATAAATCGTGCAGAAATAGACAACCCACTAATACAAGCACTGGCCGAGAAGTGGTGGGATACTACACACACCTTCATATTGGAAGATTTAGGAGAGATGACTATGACTCCGACGAACTTTAGTGCAATTGTGGGTCTACCAGTGTACGGAAGGCCATTGGCAATAGACAGAAGGCTTCATCAAAACACCGAAAAATTAAATAATCTGGTCGGGGAACCATTAGCCAAACTAAGAAAAAGAAGGGTGGACATCACTTGGTTGTACCAATCGTACAAGAACATGAAGGCCATGTCTGTAAAAGATTATGACATACTTACGCGAGTCTTCATCTTAGCACTGCTAGGTTCCACTCTATTTGCACGGGCAAATAACATGGTGCACTTGTACTACTTGCCTTGTTTGGAATGTATTGCAGATATAGGTAGTTTCAATTGGGGGGGTGCTGGCTTGGCTTTCTCATATCAGCAGATGGAAGATCTATGCAGAGAGAATACAACATGCATAGGTGGCCTTTGGAAAGGATGGGAGGTAAAGTATATTGCAAATACAAATAGTTTATAAAATATTGTCATTCAATTATTAAGTGTTTGCCTGATAGGGGTGTTCATATAAACCGCAAACCGCGGTTTGGAACCAAACCGCACCGCACCAAACCGCCAAAAACCGTAACCAATGAAACCGTTTTTCGATGGTTTGGTTTAACCGGACCGCTCAAATTTAATGGTTTGGTCACGGTTTCTAATTTTTTAAAACCAATCAAACCGGACCGGACCGTGATTTTTTCTAAAAAAATAATTTTTAGAAATGATGGTTCAAAGGTTTGAACCCCTACACTTAAGTTAATATAAAGTCTACCAAACCATCCAAGCCAAACAATTTAATTGTTTAGGATATGTTTTTAGTGGTATTTAATACACGCACAAGTTTCCAAAACTAAAAAAAAAAGAAATGTAAAGTCCCACATTGTTTAGAAAGTAAACATTTTTTTTTCTCACTTCTATAAAATGATTCAAAATACTTAAACTTACAACAACAAAGACAATAAGCTTCTTGTAGACTTTTATGGTCTTAAAAGTAAAGCTAAAACTATTATTATTTAAATATAATTATTTAGTTAATTATTTTATAATAAAAAAAGTTTTAAATTTTAATAATTTAGTTATATGGTTAAAATCAAACCAAACCGCACCAAACCGTTTATTTATGGTTTGGTTTGGTTTGGTTTTTTAATTTTAATGGTTTGGTTTGGTTTTTCATTTTGAAAAAACCGCATGAGCGGTTTGGTTTCAAAAATTTTCTAAACCGCACCAAACCAAACCATGAACACCCCTATTGCTTGACCTACCTTTCATATTTTATTTGCTATGGACAGGTTTGGGGAAGAGAGTACATCCCATCTCTACGAGTAACCGCACAATCCATCTCATCGAAAGTATTCCCACGAAGTATCCTATGGAGTTGTTGTCCACCACCTAGCATGGACTCTTCTGTATTATTCAAGTACTAAAGAGGCAAACTAGCCCGCCTAATAGTGAATGAGGTACGTCAAATTAATTTTCAATACTATAAGTACAATAGAAGTGAATTTCCCTTTCGGGTCAACAATAAATAATACATAAATCATATAGCATGGCATGCATCCTTATTTATATAATCAATGGTGCACAATCATTTAGTTGTACGATTAAAAGTTGGCATTCCTATATAAGTTCAATGGGAAGACCTATTTCAAATTAATTTCCTAAATGTTGGTTTTTAGTCATTTTTTTCTCCTTTCAATATCTACGTTTTTAGTGTGAAGATGTCTGCAAGATCCCAAGGCAACTTCCGATTAGCTATCACTGATCTTACATTTTTTTAGAACAAACTATCTGATTTTCCATAGTAATTAACCATGTTTTATACTTACAAAGAGATACTAGAAGGATAAAACTAATATAATGTAATTAGAATCAAGTCTATCGTGTGCAACGAAAATAGTGGAAACTTATTTGCCTAAAAAAATTTAGGGGATCAACTTGGGAAGCAACATTAAAGATTAGGCTATGTATAACACAAATTAAATCATCTACCAACATAAAATACGATACTCAATTTAATCTGTAATAATGTAAAGTGATACAAGTGTATAAATTTCAGGTTGAATGGTGTCCGTGGGGAGAAGATGTGATTCGACCTTATTATGTTGCTCAGAGTAATGAAGCGAATACACGCCGAATACTCCTCCTTGGCCCAGAGGGAGCAGAATGGTACTTGGGTGAGCGAGTGACGATGCAGAGTTGGTGCTACTTCCCACCCCGTATACCGAGGCTACCACCAAACTCTATGTTATGTAAAGAACGCCTAGTTATCATTACAAAACCATGGTGTTTGACAGGCAAGCCAGCAACCAACTTTTGCGATGACAGGACAACAATAAATTATGAAAAATACAAGACCCAAGTGTACTGTAAAACATATCCTCATAAGGTAAAATCTATTAAGTAGATTGTATTTATTTGGAAAGTGTTGTACTTATGTTTCAAACCAAAGCCCCGAAATGCACATCACTTGCAATAGGCTTACCGCTTCTTATAATCATTCTCTTTAATAAACCATTGAACACAAACAAATTTAAACTGTCTTTGCAGGCACACAAGCATGAAGAAAATTACAAAAAAGAAAGGACAGTGGCCGACCCTCCTTTCTCAAACTATATTTCCATGGTAAGATGAATCATTTTATATTAAGTTGTATTCATTTCGTAAATTACTAATAATAATTTAAATTTTATGTTACTCCTAGACAAAACTGTCATCAGCTACCCACCTTGTAAGCAAGATGGACGGGGTGCAGCACAACCTAATAAAGCATATGACGTCAACCAGTGAAGCACTTAAGCAATACAAAGCTATACTTGACACCGTTCATAAGGAAATGGTATAGTTCATTATGTTTTTATATAATGTATATAATCTAAAATGTCTCCTCATTTTCAAAATTGACCATCTAAGTTCATAAATTATGCAGAACCATTGTGGAAACAAAGAGTTTGACGATGAGACAACTGGTAATATATGAACACTTTAAAGTATAAAGCATCGTCAACCGTTCATCAAGTATGAGGTTATGCAGCCGAAATAAAATAATACTAAAATATGTAAAAGGAGATGGACTGTAATAGTTTTAAATTTTTTATGCATTATTCAAAGAGACTAAGGATTGAACACATTTGTATTGAAAGTATAATATAACTGACTTTATTTTAATTTGGGGATCTGGTAAGTATGTACAAATAAGTATTTCTGCAAAATGGCAAACCATTTCACACTGCTAGTGGTGTTTGGAGTATAGTAAACTAAATTATCTTACCTCACTTCTATATTTTATAATTTGTGATATAGTGTTGTTTACCATATTATCCCAACTTCACCTTCATTGAAATTAATTAACTTTTAAATACTTAGCCTAATAGTTATGAAGTCTTATCTAATGGATTCTTTTCAAAACTACTACTTACTAAACAAATAGATCAAACTCCATTCACAACATATTACACCTGGGTTATAGCTAAATAAATAAAATTTCAACACTTTATTTCGATGAACAAGATTAACTCTGACTGTGCATATGGACCTATATGAACTTTAATTTCCATTCTGCCAAAAATCACTAACTAGTTCACTAGATTATAGATAAAAAAATATAACTATTAAAATGTCGACATTGAAAAAGGCATTCAAACTTTAAAAAAACAAAATACACCAGTCATGGCCTTTCATGCCCATAATTTTATAGAAGAATGATCAGCAGTTGATTCAAAATCTTCCAACATCATTGATGGAGGGTGTCAACAAAGTTGTTGAGCTTTATGAAGGAGTGTATGTCTGACTTTGTTACACCTAGAAGTCAAAATCCTTACACCTATAATTTGTCTATCAAACTCCATTGGTACCTTCAAAGATTTAGAAACAAAAATTCCAAATAATAGCAATAGATATAAAATCAACCCATGTTATAACAAACAAAACTAAGTAATAAATAAAAAAACTTACATTAGTTGGGCTATTGCTTATGCATCTGAAATCCAATTCCTGAAGAACGTCATCTCTGGAAGAGCCAAAAACTCCACCTACATATTCATGCAACAACATCTTCATCACATACACCCCACAGTCATAATCCATACACTCTTTTTTGTGTGAGGCGGGCTCAGCAATACTGAAATCACGAAAATATACATCATCCCCATGCATGGCCTTCAATAACTCACTAAATGCATTGTCCATTGATTCCAACTGCACAAACAACAGTCAAATCAATAGACCATAAATTATAAATATACTAGTATAAACTAATATCAAGTCAGATAGTGTTTTCCATATATATGACCCAAAATTGGTAAAACCCACCATCTTGTTGATAACAGCAAGACCCAACATAGAAGAAGGGATCTGAAAGTTATCGTACACATCCACTTTCTTAAAAGGCAAACGTAATATGGCAAGGAACCAATGTCTCTTAGCAAGGACAGGGACATAGATCTATAATCATAAAACATGCATCATTTCGCATATCATACAGAGTATAATTGAATACTCATACACAAAAATATGAGATAGTACCTTTTCACAATGTCCGAGTTCTCCACACCACTCAAACCATTTACTTCCCTCACTTTTAGTACTATAACATAACAGATCGGGACGCTTCAATAGAAAAATTACAAGCAATTCCAAAACATCAATGATACGTATTTCTTAGTAATCGATCAGCAAAGAAAGATTCGAAAAAAAACATATAACACTCACACATAAAGATGTCGGGATCCACCAAATTTTACTCTTCTGACCATGTTCATCCACCTCAACGGCTGATAAAACTTCAACTAAACAGTTCACAACCTTTAAAAATGCACAGGTTAATGTACGTACTCTTCTTCGTAAGTATTGAAATGTAAAACATGTGCAAAAAAATTAGGAACTTACTCTAGCACTAACAAGTTGCTTTTCTGCTAGCGTCCAGAAGTCTACCCTCCGTCCAATGACTTTATTGCCAACAAACACAATCTCACTATAGAAAACAAAATACAAAAATTATACTACTGGCAACTAACAACCAATCAAACAAAGAAAATCTAAACAAAATAAACATTCACTGGAGCACAAAACTACTACTTATAAAATTACTTTGGGGGTAATTTACGGTCCATGACATAATTCATCAACAGTTTATCAACCCCATTAAAACCATCCAATTCTCCCCAATCACCACGATTCAAAATCGATGATGGAAAAACAAAATTCTCACACAACTCCTGCATAAACAAAAAATTACACAATCCTCAAAAGAAGTCCTAGATAAACTATTTCATAACTCACAAAATTTAATTTGGTATAGAAATAAATAACATCAAATGGAAAATACTCACCTCTGAATCAACCAATAAATTTTCACCAACTTCAACATGAAACAAATCACAGTCAAATCCAGAACCACCATACTTTGACACCAACACCCTCTCATCATCAAAGCGTTTCTTTATTTTGTTTGGTTCATTTTAGTTTTGTTTTAGAGATTGTTTTATGTTATGTTTTTAGTTATTTAGGATTGTTTAGCGCAGATTTATGCTTGTTTTCTTCTTGTTTCAAGCTTTAATGGTCAAGTACATAATATGGAGTGAAATGAGAAGAAACATGTTAAATATGTAAATAAGATGGATTTCGTGTTGATTGTGGAGTTTCAAGACATTATGTGTGGAAAATACTACATTGAAGATGCTCAACACACGTCGTTTATGCTCTATAACGCAAGTCTGAGACTTCAAGCCGCATTTTGACCATGATTTATTCACTTTCTGGAAACACTTATAGAAATAGAAGTTGTAGATATTTCTCTTAGCTTTCCATATCTTTTTGAACCATTCAATTCGGAGTTATATCGAAGGAGTTATGATCAAAATACGAAGAGCATTCCTACGACCACAAGAAGTGTGTCTTGCGGCCGCAGCTTCAGAGGAGTTTCACATTCTAGAGCATTCCTGCGACCACAGGAATGGAATCCTGCGACCGCAGGATACGCCTAAAAAAGAGAAAAATGCAGATTTTAATTAAGGGGTTTTTAGTCATTTGAAGCTAAACAAAACAGGGATTAGGTTAAAAAATGACGAGCAATTAGACAGAGAGGGGCGTTTTTGAAGTGCTGAACAGAGGGAGACAACGGCACCAAAAACTTGTTGCGAAACTTTAGCTATGCAAGTGCACACAGTCGCAATTCATAATAAAATGGTAAAAACCAAGTATCGTCCTCAAGGACTGATTTATCAATTACCAATCAACCAATCTTTTTAATTCTATTTGATTAAACAATTTCAGAGATTTCAAACAAAGAAAAATACTAATGAAGTACAATGAGAAAGATAAAAAAAAAAAGAGAAAAGAAAGTGAAAAGTGATTATGCTCCCAAATAATTATTTATTGAAAAATCAAAGTTTGGGGGAGTTTTTTGAAAAAAATATATAAATAAATTAAAAAAAAGAAAAAGAAAATATATATGTATATTCTCAATCATGGCACAGAAAAATAGGTAACAAGGGATGAGTGGTGTGAAATTGTTGGGAAAGCTTGTTTAGTGGAATGCTTGTGGTATGTGTAACGCCCTGGCTACCCCAGAACAGTTACGGAGAACGGTGAACTGGAAATTTGACCCGCTACCCGAGTCCTTTGGTTAAAAACGTGATCTAAGTGTTATTATCAGGTTAAGGTGTGAAACCAGTAAAAAGGAAAGGGTACTTTTCATTAAGTAAATAAACTGCTCATGAGCCTTTTAAAATGTTTACAAGTAGTTCATATTACAAAAGAGTTGCTACAGTTCCAATTTACAAACTCCGCCGGCCTAAGCGGCAAAAATAGGGTAAACCCCTAGTCCCTCTGAGAACTCCTCGACCGTGGCGGTCAAGCGGCCCTGTATGTACATTACATCGCCCAAGCTCTCCACTCAAGGCTGGCCAAGCTTTTCCTTTCCTTTACCTGCACCACGTAGCACCCATGAGCCAAGGCCCAGCAAGAAAACATAATAGAACATGATGTAATATCAACAATGACCATAATAACCACTCAGGACTATCAGTTCAACAAATAGGTGACAATAGCCAAAAGTCACAGTAATGAGCATCGCTCCCTCTAGCCATGTGACGATGGGGTCACCAGGGCTTAATCGATAAGTGTTTCATTCATAAGTTTGTTCAGGGTAGGTGCATGGTGATTGGTCACCAACATAACCTTCCTCACGACTCTAGAGTCGAAACTATGGACAACGTCCCTTAGCCACGTGACAAACGGTCACCGAGGTCATATACCTTGGCTATAGTCATCTGGTCGTAGACCAGGCAAGCGCTTGTAAGTTTCTTCGACCTTAGGTCGGTCTCGCATTAATGCCATAGAGCCACTCAATGCGTGATCATCGACTTTAGAGTCGGTCCCTGACTAGTCAGTGTCTTTAACAGGTGATTAGCAATCATTAGCATTTGATATGCAATCCACGTTCACATATAACAAACAACATGCCTCAATATCAAACCATGCATGTCATATACCTGTACAGGGTGCAACTGTGTCCATACACTGTTTTCTTACCTCAAGTTCGAGCGAGAAGTATGATAAAGACGACCCCTGAGAACGATCGGTCTTTTAGTTCCTTAGCGGTTACCTAATCACAACCAATCATAACCTCCATTAATGAGAATCCATAATAATAGGGTCTTAACCTAAGCACCACCCTCGGGACCTCGAAACATGCCCACACGGTGAGTAGAATCGATCCCGGGCCTTAAGGATTGAAACCCCAAGTCAAAAACCCTTAAAAACACTCAAAACGGGGTTTGGAAGGAGCAGGGTAGCGCTACAGCGCTCAACCCCTAGCGCTACAGCGCTATACTCAGAACCGCCCAAGTGCCAGAAACCCTCCTGAGGAGCGCTATAGCACCCTAGGGTGGGCGCTGTAGCGCTACCTCCAGCCCAGAACACCCCTGAACCGACCTTCTTCATCTCCTTCGATTCTAACTCGATTCCCAAGCTTCCAAAGCCTATTCTTGATGCCAAATGAACCCAAAAAACCATCCCAACACATCCCAAACATCACAAGCATGGGAACCCTAGCCAAAACTCCCAACAAAACCCATGAATTCACCCTAGAAAACTCAGCTGCAAAACAAAACTAAAACAGAGCAAACCAGAGAAACTATGGTTAGAAACTTACCCAAAGCTTGGCTTATGAAGCTCTTCAATGATGGAACACACTCCCAAACTCCCAAGGCTTGCTTCCCAAGCTAGAATCCTCAAAGTTGGCTCAAAAACCACAAAGAACAGAGAGAAAAAGAAGGTACGGGAGAACTCTCAAAGACACTCTATTTTTTTTCCATCACCTTTTCAGCTGAATAAGGTTATATCTATCCTAGGGGTGAAATGACCATTTTACCCCTAGGTCAACTAATGGTTTCTAAAGACTCCCAAGGGCATTTTTGGTACTTTCCTCCTAACTCGTTAATCATAATTAACGCTCTCCAATTCCCGTTATTCTCGATAATCATAAACACCAATAATTCACATCCCGTTACCCTTTATCTCCCGGTAACGCTCTAATCATCAAAATCACCCCGAGACTCAAACCAAGTCCCGACACTTAATCCCGTTGTGACTAAACCGCTAATCAATCATCTACGATCGTCTCATGTCGAACAGCTCGAACAAACCCACATCATAATGTGGTCTCAACATATATCACCGACATGCATACAATTAACATTATATTATAATATAATTCTCATAAACGTACATAAACACGTTTAACAGCATAATTAAGCAATTATGGCCCTCCCGGCCTACTAATCCAACCGTTAAACCACATTAGGGAATCCGGGGCATTACAACTATCCCCTCCTTACAGAAATTTCGTCCTCGAAATTTCTCTGAACAGCTCGGGATACTGACTCCGCATATCAGACTCCAGCTCCCAGGTCGCCTCCTCGACCCTGCTGTTCCTCCACAATACCTTAACCAAAGGTATTGTCTTGTTCCTGAGGACTTTATCCTTCTGATCAAGTATCTGAACAGGCTGCTCCTCAAAGGAGAGATCTGGCTCAAGCTCCAGATCCTCATAACTCAAAACATGTCTCTCATCAGATACATACCTCCGAAGAGCGGAGGCCCTTATGTCTCATAACCTTGGCATTGCTCTGATACCCATTATGTGACGCCCCACATCACTATGGCTGCTTTCTGGAATGACGACTGGCCCTACAAACCAAGACAAGTCTTTCCAGCGTGCTTTGTCCTCACTCGCACACTTCCTGGGAAAACTTCCCAGGAGGTCACCCATCCCTAGATTACTCCAGGCCAAGCACGCTTAACCATGGAGTTCTCAAGTGATGGGCTACCGAAAAGAAGACGCACCTTCCTGATATAGGTAGTACCAATCAATCCATTTAAGCCCTCTTCAACTGTGTAGTCCCATACCTACACAGTCTTAGAATTATTACACTTGACCTTCCCCAGGCGGTGTGGGATTGCACAGCTTACCCGGTCTTTCCCCTTACGGATCACGGGATTTTTGACTGTCACAATCACCCCCCCTTACGGGCCCGACGTCCCCGTCGGCCACACTTCCGGCTGGGTCAAGGCTCTGATAGTATGATTAAGCCTAAAATTGTCTCCTTATCTACCTATACCTAAGCCTTCTATTACAACCCTCATAAAGTCCTATTGAATCTTATTTGTGCATTTGTCTATATTAATGGAGAATAGTAAGCAATGAAAGCATATGGAATACATGAGTTTGTGGTTAGTTGGTGAGAATTTGATGTGCATAAAGTGGTTCAATTATTCTATTTGCAAGTTATGAGTAAATGATCTTTGATGTTGAGAAATTGCAGTGAATTGTGAAGTGGTTAAGACTGAAAATCTAGATTAAAGTTTAAATTGCATGATTGTTTTTCCTGAGAATTATATATGCATAACAGTCTTGAGTGTTTGAATTGGTTAGTTATGTCAACTTGGTTTGTTAGGTCTGAGTCTAGTTAGATTATTTACTAGAGGGCGAGTAAATGTTAAGTTTGGGGAAGTTTGATAAGTGAGTTTTAGACTCATTTATCTATGTGTTTTTCAGGTAAAGTATTAGGTGTTTGTTTTGTTTTGTTCTATTTTACGTTTGTTTTTGTATGTTTTCAGGTGTCAAAGGACTTAGGTAACTTAGGTGTGGAAACATAGACAAAATGACAAAAAAATTGGTGGAAAACGTGTTTTGGAGCACTTCCTGCGACCGCAGGAAGTGTGTCTTGCGGACGCAGCTCCAGAGAAGTTTTTGCATTTCTAGAGCATTCCTGCGACTGCAGGAATGACATCCTGCAACCGCAGGATGTGTCTAGAAATGAGAAAAACGCAGATTTTTTAATTAAGGACTTTTTAGTCATTTCAAGCTAAACAAAACAGGGATTAGGTTAAATGACGATTAAGGAGAGGTATGGAGGCAACTTTTGGAGTTCTGAACAGAGGGAGACGACGGCGGAGAGTGGAGGACACCATTGGAGGATCCATTCTTGAGTTTTCATCATCTATCTTTAATATTTTCATGTTTGTAATTGAATTCTATGACTGCTAGAATGAATATTATGGGCTAATTTCTTCTTTAGGGCTATTATGTGAATCTTTTGGAAACCTTTTTTATGGATTAATGCAAAATTATTGTTCTTCTTCATCTCTTTCAACTCCTTACAATCTGTGTCATTTGTGCAATTATTGATTGATCACCTCTAATTGTTATTTCATGAATCAAATTAAAATCTGAAAAGTGAAATTTGATATGCTTTGATTGTTTGGATGCAAATTCAATTTAGAACGAAAGTATCTAAATTGTTTGCCTATTTTTCTGAGTTGCGTGTTTAATGCCTTCTTCATGATTCAACTTACCATAGAAATATAGGAAGTTGTCATTTAGATTGAATTTTATAAATCTTAACCAGATTATGAATTGTTTTTGCAACTTGTTCTTGAATAGGGAGAAGGGGATATAATTCTTGCATTAGGAAATTAAAGGGTGGAAAATATAGGATCATAATTGTCCTAATTTCATTTTCTCTGTTATTTTGTTTAAATTCTCATTGTACTTCGTTAGTATTTTTTTTTGTTTGAAATCTCTGAAATTGTTTAATCAAATAGAATTAAAAAGATTGGTTGATTGGTAATTGATAAATCAGTCCTTGAGGACGATACTTGGTTTTTACCATTTTATTACGAATTGCGACTGTGTGCACTTGCATAGCAAAAATATCGCAACAAGTTTTTGGTGCCGTTGCCGGGGACTGAAAATAATTATCAATATCAGTCTAATTAATTTTTATTCTAATTTGATTTTAGTTTCTCTTGTTCTAATCTGTTTTGTTGCTTAATTTATCTATCTCAGGTGAATTGTGTTATATGCATAGCAGAAGAAGAGCAGACAATCTTGTTCCTTTAAATCCTGAGATTGAAAAGTCTTGCAAGCAAAACAGAAAGAACAAGAGGGAGGCCCAGAAATCTGTGAAGATGGCACAGAATGAAGGGGATGGCAGGAATGCTTTAATTCCTGGAATTGTACAAGGGGGTCAGGCTCAGAACAATGCGGAGAGGAGCCTGAGAGATTATGTACTGCCCACTCTGACGGGAGTACAAAATAGTATACGCCCACCAGTTGTAGAGGCTAAAAATTTTGAAATCAAGCCAGCTATTCTACAAATGGTGCAATCCTCTGTTCAATTTAATGGGTTGCCTTCTGAAGATCCTCACACCCATTTGTCTAATTTTTTGGAGCTGTGTGGAACTTTTAGATACAATGGGGTGAGTGATGACGCAATTAAACTGAGGCTTTTCCCATTCTCTCTGAGGGACAGAGCTAAAAGTTGGCTGAACTCGCTGCAACCAAACTCTATTGTCACCTGGCAAGATCTAGCTCAGAAGTTTCTGTCAAAATTCTTCCCTCCGTCCAAAGTTGCTAAATTGAGGGGAGAGATCAATAACTTTTGCCAGAATGATGGAGAGTCATTGTATGAAGCTTGGGAACGGTTCAAGGAACTCTTGAGAAGATGTCCTCATCATGGCATTGAACAGTGGATGCTAGTACATAATTTTTACAATGGTTTATGTCCTACAACCAGAACCATTATTGATGCTGCAGCGGGTGGTACTTTTATGAGCAAGAGTGCAACTGGTGCTTATGAGCTGCTGGAGGACATGGCCACCAATAATCATCAGTGGTCGGAGGAAAGATCATCAGGAGTCAGAAAGGTGGCTGGGGTGCATGAGCTGGATGCAATCACTGCTCTAACAGCACAAGTAGCCTCCTTGACAAAACAGTTACAACAGAGCACTGTATCTGCTAATGCGGTTCAAATGGCAGCCAGGTGTGAAATCTGTGGTGGTCCTCACTTTTTTTATCAGTGTACTACCAATATTAATAATAACATTCCGATGGATCAAGCTCAGGTTCAAGCGGTGGGAAACTTTCAGAGGCCAGTAAATAATCCATTCGCCAATACTTACAATCCTGGGTGGCGAAATCATCCTAATTTTTCTTAGAGGAATAATCAAGGCCAGCAACCTCAGTTTCAGGGGCAATTTCAGAATAATATGCCTTAGCCACCAATGCATCAAGGCTCTTCATCACAACAGCCTAGGCCTCAACAGTCAATGAATCAAACTCCACCTGAAAGGCCTAATGAATTGCAAGCTGCATTATTGACTCTCACCAACACTCAAACACAGTTTATGACAGAAACTCGCTCTTCCATCAGGAATCTTGAAATGCAAGTTGGTCAATTGGAAAATATGTTACAAAGTAGGCCTCAAGGAAATTTGCCAAGTAATACAGAGGTGAATCCTAAAGAGCAGTGCAATGCGATCTCTTTGAGGAGTGGGAAGAAGTTGGAAGAACCAGTCAAGAAGTCTATACCTGCACCAAAAGTTGAAGTTGAGAATGAGGGTAAGGTAGAAGAAGAGGTTATTGAAAACCTTGAGAAGAATCAATCACCAGTGAGTTATGAGCACCACATCAAGATTCCATATCCTCAGCGACTTCAAAAGAAGACACTTGACAAACAATTTTCGAAGTTTCTAGATATTTTTCGAAAACTTCACATTAACATACCTTTTGCCGAGGCACTTGAAAAAATGCCAAGTTATGTGAAGTTTATGAAGGAAATATTGTCCAAGAAGAGGAAGATGGAGGATTATGAGACAGTGGCACTCACTGAAGAGTGCAGCGCCATTCTACAAAGGAAGCTTCCTCAGAAACTGAGAGATCCTGGGAGTTTCACAATACCCTGCACTATTGGGAATTTTGAGAGCATGAATGCTCTATGTGATTTGGGGGCGAGCATTAATCTAATGCCGCTTTCTGTGTTCAGAAGATTGAAGCTTGGGGAAGCAAGACCTACAACAGTGACTCTTCAGTTGGCAGATAGATCAATAGCACATCCTCAGGGTATTATTGAAGATGTTTTGGTAAAAGTGGACAAGTTCATCTTCCCAGTAGACTTTATTGTACTTGATATGGAGGAGGATGTCAACGTCCCAATCATTCTTGGAAGGCCATTCTTAGCCACAGGACGAGCTTTAATCGACGTACAAAAGGGGGAGTTAAGGTTGCGAGTCCAAAATGAGGAAATAAGTTTTAATGTCTTTGCAGCAACTGAAATTCCTACATGTTGTCGAGTTGATGTGGTGAATGATTGTCAAGAATCAATTGGTAAAAAGAAGAAGAAGACCAAAGAACGATTTCAAACAGTTCGACGTCGTATGAAAAGATTATTGTGTGGCAAGTTTGAAGGTTTCGATGACATTGGGGATAATTTCAATATTCTTAATAGTGGAAGGGAATTCTCCTCGTATGACACGATGGCTCTCAAGGATGCAAGGGGTGGCCACCACCTCCGCCATCCCGAACTCAAGCCCCCTCCACCTCCGCCATACTGACGTGGCGTGCTTTTTGAGGTAAGTCTTCTTTCGTTACTCTTCACTTCACATTGGGGACAATGTTTGGTTTTTAAGTTTGGGCGAGAGATTTATTTATGGTTTTCTTTGTTGCATTTTTGGTTTGTTTGTTTGTTTTTAATTTTAATCCGGTGTTCGTTTGGAGTCATGTTTTAGAGTATAAATTAAGTTGACAATAATGGCCATTTCAATCTGATTGACTGTTTTGTAGTATAATCCAAAGGAAAAATTGTTGTGCTTCTAAATTAATTTGTGTGCTTGGTTAGATTACTTTGTTTTTCACTGTGATTTGTTGACATCAGAGATCTATTGCATACATTGCAAATGTTATACTTGAGATATTTTATGCATGTCAAATTTGGATTGTGAATTGAAAAGTTTAAAAAATTCTAGAACCTGCTTGCTTACTATTTGAGATGAAATTTGAAACAGTGCACATTTAGGAAAATGATATAGGCAATTTTTGGACTGGTTGTGCCTTTCAAGCTAACCCTATTAAAGTTTATCCTTAGTCAACCATTTCGAGCCTTATAACCATTTTCTTGATTAACACACTCTTTTGAGCCTAACTGTAAAATGAAATACCATTTACTCTTTTTGACCCATACCATGAGCATGAAAATCATTATATGAGGGGAGTGAATGTGTAAGGAGATGCTGGTATTATGTGTTATTCAAGAAATTACTTTTGATTGAGAAAGATAAAAAAAAAAAAAGAGAAAAGAAAGTGAAAAGTGATTATGCCCCCAAATAATTATTTATTGAAAAATCAAAGTTTGGGGGAGTTTATTGAAAAAATATATATATAAATAAATTAAGAAAAAGAAAAAGAAAATATATATGTATATTCTCAATCATGGCACAGAAAAAGGGGTAACAAGGGATGAGTGGTGTGAAATTGTTGGGAAAGCTTGTTTAGTGGAATGCTTGTGGTATGATTAAGCCTAAAATTGTCTCCTTATCTACCTATACCTAAGCCTTCTATTACAACCCTCATAAAGTCCTATTGAATCTTATTTGTGCATTTGTCTATATTAATGGAGAATAGTAAGCAATGAAAGCATATGGAATACATGAGTTTGTGGTTAATTGGTGAGAATTTGATGTGCATGAAGTGGTTCAATTATCTTATTTGCAAGTTATGAGTAAATGATTTTTGATGTTGAGAAATTGCAGTGAATTGTGAAGTGGTTAAGACTGCAAATCTAGATTAAAGTTTAAATTGCATGATTGTTTTTCCTAAGAATTATATATGCATAACAGTCTTGAGTGTTTGAATTGGTTAGTTATGTCAACTTGGTTTGTTAGGATTGAGTCTAGTTAGATTATTTACTCGAGGGCGAGTAAAGGTTAAGTTTGGGGGAATTTGTTAGGTTCATTTTAGTTTTGTTTTAGAGATTGTTTTATGTTATGTTTTTAGTTATTTAGGATTGTTTAGCGCAGATTTATGCTTGTTTTCTTCTTGTTTCAGGCTTTAATGGTCAAGTACATAATGTGGAGTGAAATGAGAAGAAACATGTTAAATATGATAAATAAGATGGATTTCGTGTTGATTGTGGAGTTTCAAGACATTATGTGTGGAAAATACTACATTGAAGATGCTCAACACACGTCGTTTATGCTCTATAACGCAAGTCTGAGACTTCAAGCCGCATTTTGACCATGATTTATTCACTTTCTGGAAACACTTATAGAAATAGAAGTTGTAGATATTTCTCTTAGCTTTCCATATCTTTTTGAACCATTCAATTCTGAGTTATATCGAAGGAGTTATGATCAAAATACGAAGAGCATTCCTGCGACCACAAGAAGTGTGTCTTGCGGCCGCAGCTTCAGAGGAGTTTTACATTCTAGAGCATTCCTGCGACCACAGGAATGGAATCCTGCGACCGCAGGATACGCCTAAAAAAGAGAAAAATGCAGATTTTAATTAAGGGGTTTTTAGTCATTTGAAGCTAAACAAAACAGGGATTAGGTTAAAAAATGACGAGCAATTAGACAGAGAGGGGCATTTTTGAAGTGCTGAACACAGAGAGACGACGGCGGAGAGTGGAGGACACCATTGGAGGATCCATTCTTGAGTTTTCTTCATCTGTCTTTATTAGTTTCATGTTTGTAATTGAATTCTATGACTGCTAGAATGAATATTATGGGCTAATTTCTCTTTAGGGCTATTATGTGAATCTTTTGGAAACCCTTTTATGGATTAATGCATAATTATTGTTCTTCTTCATCTCTTTCAATTCCTTACAATCTGTGTCATTTGTGCAATTATTGATTGATCACCTCTAATTGTTATTTCATGAATCAAATTAAAATATGAAAAGTGAAATTTGATATGCTTTGATTGCTTGGATGCAAATTCAATTTAGAACGAAAGTATCTAAATTGTTTTCCTATTTTTCTGAGTTGCGTGTTTAATGCCTTCTTCATGATTCAACTTACCATAGAAATATAGGAAGTTTTCATTTAGATTGAATTTTATAAATCTTAACCAGATTATGAATTGTTTTTGCAACTTGTTCTTGAATAGGGAGAAGGGGATATAATTCTTGCATTAGGAAATTAAAGGGTGGAAAATATAGGATCATAATTGTCCTAATTTCATTTTCTCTGTTATTTTGTTTAAATTCTCATTGTACTTCGTTAGTATTTTTCTTTGTTTGAAATCTCTGAAATTGTTTAATCAAATAGAATTAAAAAGATTGGTTGATTGATAATTGATAAATCAGTCCTTGAGGACGATACTTGGTTTTTACCATTTTATTACGAATTGCGACTGTGTGCACTTGCATAGCAAAAATATCGCAACATATTTCATCATCAACATTGTACAATCTGCGATTAAAGTACTCCTTATTGCTTGAAAGCATTTTCACGAGTTCATTCAATTGCACAAAAAAGTCATCTCCTTCTTCAACACTATTCGACCCAACATATTCTGAAGAATAATGACTCTCAAGTGTGCAAGGCAAATTAATGTTCAACCTTTTATCCTCCATATCCAATACAACATTTACATCTTCCTCTCTCACATTTTCTCCGTCCAAAAGATTCACATTAACTACACGATGTTCATTCAACTTAAAATCTCTCCTTTCTAAACTCAAAATACCTTTGCAATTATTATTATCATCATCCATGTCTACCTCAACAATTTCAAAACTTAAATCTACCAAGGAATTGTGATTCAACTCTCCTCCAACATTTTCTACATCACATCTACTCCTAAGAACCTCAGGAACATAGTCGCCCCTAGGTCGGTGTTTCTTATCAGCCAAAATACTCTGACACAAATGCCCGTCTACAATATATTCACTGAGGTTGCATGAAATGACCTCCTTGCAATCCATGTTCCCTATCTCTACATTGAAATCATCCCGAGGGTCCTTAACCAAACCACCTTCATTCACCAAATTTGTATTAAAATCAATGCAACAAGCATCATGCAACTCCCCCTCCTCACTTTTCACTTTGAAATTACCTGAAGAAAGCTTACCCATGTTGCAATTTCCAATCTCAGTATTGATCTCACCAAACGAATTGTTAAAAGTTTGAGTACAACATTCACATTTTAACATTATGCGAGCTGCTTCCTCAATCAAGAAATCAAACGAATTCCCCCTCTCAGCTTCTATATTCTGTTGAGCACTTAACTGAGACACATCATGTCTAATACCAGCAACCTGACACTTAAAATCTTCAAATTCGCGCTCGTGTGCACGCAACGATGACAAAATTTCACATAACTTTGCTCTATCCATATTTACCTATAACCATGACATAAAAACAGTCAAATAAAATTATTCAAACGATCGAAAACAAAAAGATAGCATTAACCATTAAATATAAATTATTTATTTCTTCTACTAAATGCTAAACAACTAACATAAACTAAGATTGAGTTCAATTTATTCACCAGTAGTATCAAGGTATCAAAATTCACTTTTCAAAAACAAAATCATTACTTGGTAACCAGTGAGGTGGTTTTCCTAACCTAAAACAACCATAACAACTGATTTATACAAAAGAATAATACAGATACAAAATATTAAACCATACATATTCAGACAAACATGGTAAATTAATATCAACTTCAACTAAATTATAACAACTATACAAATAGCCAGCAAAGACCAAGAATACTTACATACCTCACCAACGACACTTATTTAGTACTCTTCACTTACTATATATGATATTTCAACTATAATAGTATTCAACGCCCAAATTGAACTCCATAGACAACGCCCAAAATTAAAATAAAATTTGTATCACATTTCCACCAAAATTATACCATTCTGAACTCTATATTACATCATTAATATACCAATGAATTTCTGAAAGTTACAAGTGGGATATACTCAATAAAAACATTTCTTCCAACCAATTATACGATAGGACAATATGTGCTACAGCTACAAAATGCAATAAATAGAGTTTACTAGTCCTGGTCGAAGTTGCTTCTTTTGCCTTTTATACAATCGATGCTCTACTTCAACAATGAGATACAGACAATCAACGTGTACTCAACAAATGCAGTAATGGATTCGATTGAAACAACATGAAATTAAAAAACTACAGAAAACAGCTACTCAATGCATTTTTCTCAACAAAACTATTCAATGTGCAGAAGATTTTCTCGACAATGGGGCCTTCTCTTTAACATAACAATTGATATTAATATATACGTTTTCACTTCTCTACTTAATGCCACTGAACAATGACAAATGCAGGTGTATCATAATAAATCTAATTGTTATTAATATTTATCATATAAAATACAATTTCAAACGTTCACATTTCTATCTATACAATAAATAATATTCTTCTATCTTCTTCTAATTCACCCTACTACCAACAAATGACCAAATTCAGAATCTACATACATACTATTAAAATCCCTAATATAATTGTTGGAGAATCAGCTCACAAAACAGAGGACATGTCAGCCACTTCTCTTTTAGGAAATTGATTTGGTTAGTTAGTTACTCTCTCGGATCAACTAACTCCAAACCCTATAAATAGACCACAACACTCCAAACTCGATATACAACTCAACACCTAGATGAAACTCTGCGATCTATAATTCTGTCCAAGAAAACCAGAGTGAAGGAGGGTTGTAAATGGAACACATGTGTATTTGATCATGTGATTCCCAGTGTGAGATTTATGTAATTGGTGTTACCCACCATAGCCGTGTAAGGTTGAGTTGCAATCTCAGTTTGTAATGTGCTGATTCTAGTCAATAAAGATCATTCAATTTTCCATTGTTTTCAAGCTAAGTTTTCTGGTTTTATTAGTTTCTGGTTTTACAGTTTTTGCTATTCTTACAAAGTTTGCAATAATGTGTGTTCTTAATCGTTGTTTACCGATCAAACAATGAATTTATGGTGAATTAATTTCACTACAATAATTTACATCTCCTCAACTAACTGGGTACTGGCCCAACACAAAATAGCTTCATAATTCCTCTATGACTTACATTGCCCCAAATTATATGCTTTCGTAATACTGATTTCAAATAAAAAATTGATGATAACAAAGAAGGTAAAAGAAATATACAAAACAACTTCACAGATGATAATGAAAAAACCACATACCATTCAACCCAAGATCTTTGTTATCGGCTACAAATCTGCAAAAAAATTCGGCATCAAACGGAAAACACAGGGTTTTCTTTCTTTCGGCTCTAGCCGAACCCCAAATAACACCTCACGTTAGTGAGGTGAATAAGCTGAAAGATATATCCTTCATTTTTCAACCAATAAAAACTATCACAAAACAGCCGCACAGGTGCGGGCATTCCGTACGCCCGCACCAAAGATTTTTCCTGTATATATATATTAGTTAACAGGACATAATATTATAATCTCTACGTTTGACCTTGATATAAAAATGCAAATTATTGATTTTTCTTTTTTGTGCACCCGTTGAGTGGTTACTTCTTAAAAAAAGAAAAACTTCTACAATAATAAAGAAGAGGCTAACAAAATATACAAACTTTCAAAGAGAAAAGTACAATAAATTCCGAGACAGGCAATACAGTCCAAATTCCAGCCAAAATTACTTTTCCATTTTTTATTTTATTTCTTTTCACAAAATTTGGTATGACAACCTTCTCTTCCATAACCGACCACAATCAATTATAACAATAATATCACCATTTTCGAATGCGGAGAATAGTCAAGACCAAAAAAAAATAAAAAATAAATTAAAGACAGCAAAAATAAATAAATAAATAATAATAGGCACACAAATTAATAAAAAGTTTTTTCGGACTAAAATAAATAGATTTTCGTGTAAGTGGAATTTCAGATAATGATTAGTTTATTATTATTCAGAAAGGCTGACGTGGCATAATGCTAAGCGTAACAGATCGCGTGGGAGCCGCTTCGCTAGGCAAAGTAAAACTCCTTTGAACGGAAGGCAGAACAGGTAGGTTGGTAGTGCTTACATTCCATTCCAAGACATCCCTCTCTCTCTCCTCATTTCTTTCTTAAAAAAAAAAACGCCATAGTTTCTCTCTCCTATCTCTGTCTCACTGAGTTGGAGGTTCTCCCGACTCGGTTCGCCGCACATGGCCGCCCCGAGGACTCGCTCCGGCCGATCAACGCCGCTTAGAGATTCTTCCTCCGAGAAGATGGACGGTGCTGGTAGTTGGGACGCCATCGAATGGACCAAGATTGAGGTGTTCTTTCTTTCTAGGGTTTCATAATTCATGGTTTTTTTTTTTTTTTGTAATTTGATCACTTACTGCATTTGGATTCTGGTTGAAATTGATTGATTAAGGTTTTTTGTTTTGTTGCAGCCTGTTTCGCGGTCCATTTCGCTTATGAATTTAGAGTTTTTGCTTGAGGAAGAGCAAGTAATTGTGGAGGTACTTGATGAATTTAAAAAATTTCTCAAGGATTCTTTTTAATATTTCTTTAAGAATTCTGTAGTTGAATTCTGGACTAACTTTTATGATCACTCGTGTGCGAGTATTTTAATGTTTTTGAGGTTGAAAGTAGATGTTATAATGAAGAGTGTAAGGTATTATTTTAATATATCTGTGGTTGAAGAGATAATTGAAAGTGGAGCTTGCTTTAACTATGGAGTTTTGTATCAAAATAAAATAATTATATAATAAGTAAGAGTTTGAGAACTGATAGAAGAACATTAAGAGTAAGATGCTAACCTACTTGTCTTGTTAGAAGAAATAGAAATTCTTTTTGGTTTGTGGTTTGGCTTTGTTTGTAGAGGTAAGTTATGCCAAATCAAAAGTTACGTTAGAGCTGACAAGCTGTGATGATACATTTCTTGTTACCTAATTACAAAATAACTTGGGGATTGATTGCATAGTAAGTAATTGTGATAAATTACCGGCGATAGATTTTATCTGTAAAAGTATTCTGTTTTACCAGTGATAGATTTTGTGAATATATTAACTGTTCTATTATCACATTTTTCTGGTATGCACTTTCTAGATTAGTAACAGTTGAATTTACTTTCAGGGTTATGGTGTTGTTCTTGTTAACACTGATGAGGCAGGGACACTGATAGTAACCAATTATCGACTTATTTTTCTGGTATGTGAATCGTGCAGTATTTCCACCTTAGTATCTTTTGTTGAATTTAAGCTAGTATTTGGCCTGCATGTATGACTGCTTTCGTTTGACTGAATTCTCAGACCTCTAGTTTTGAGGAATAGTAATCTTTTGGCTTTATCAAGTCAATATTATTGAATACATTGTGCTTCCTTTTGGTGCATGATTTTCTTTTATCTTTATTTATGTTGAGTAATTTTTTTTTTCAAGAGTGAAGGAACTAGGAATATCATTTCTCTTGGTACCATACCACTCATGACAATTGAGAAGTTCAGCAAATTGGTAAGTTATAGTGATCATACTTTTTTTTTCTTCTAATTATTTACTGGTTCTCTGTTTTATTTGCTAACTTAAAGAAGAAAATGATTTGTTCTCATTTATGGAAAAGACGATTTTACTTGCTTTTAAAAAGTATGTTTTGGTTTATTTTTCTTTGAATTTGTAAAACTTTATGCAATCTATTATTTGCTTAGAAAGATTCTAGATGTGAGGCATTTAATGCACTACTTATCTGATTGATATACTTCTTTTCACATATAACCTGTTTTCTTTTGTTTTAGTTGTTGTCATTTTTTTAATTAAATGATGAGCTATTAACAGAGATTAAGGTTTGATTGTTAAGTTCTTCACACTGAATTATTGAGTTGAGTTAACAATAGGGAGAGGAAGGTTTTTGGGGTGAGGAAAGCTAGATTGACATTGACAGATATGTTAGTTACTTAGCTTTAACTAGAAAGAATTATCAAATTCATTTTCTTTAATAATTATTATTATTCATTTTTTTTAATCATTAAATTTTAAACACTATATGCTTAAGACTCTTTTTTACTTTCTTATGTGCAAGAACACAACTTCAGTTTTCTCTATGTTTTTAGAAGAAAATAGAATATAAACTCTTTTTTTTTTAATGTTTCACCTTGAATTAAATTTTAAACATTACAATGATGTCTGATATGCATCTAACTCTTCATCCTGCTTTGTGGCTAGCTGGTGTGCAACTTATTTTATTTATTTATTTCTCGTTTCATTGTTGAAATTAAAGTAACATGGTATTTCATGTTTTGTTTATGAGATTTTAGTTTGTAAAGACACAATCAGCTCCTCGTCAGTCTGACAAGAGTCCATCTCGTAGACTTCTGCAGATTATTGGTAAGCTTTTTCAAATATTAATTTCCATCATGAATAATTTCTGGACCAGAGACACATATTTTCATTTTAAAAATAGCTCTTATATGGATGAAACTAACTGCTGGCACCCATGAGAATACAGTAACTGTTTTTTTAAGAATAATCCATTTGGAATTCAGCTGTTAGGTTTAACAGAACAGGAAATGGAATTCTTTTGGTATATATATGAGAGGGAGATAGTGTGGAAAGGAGGTGTATGATAGAAACAGTGAAGTTTGATTGGTAAAAAAAGTTGTTACTGGTTATGCGGATGATGGTTAATGGAGGTGGTAGTTGTTGTACTATGCTTGTAGTGTTGTAGTGGTTCTATATATTTGTTGCATTTGCATAGAAGTTCTTCTGGAGAAACATGTGGTGCTCATTGAACCTAGAGTAAGGTTGATGTTGTTGATGAGTCATAGAGGTTGGTGTTGGTGATGGTGACCATAAATGATGTTTCTATATTTTCAGGCAAAGACATGAGAATTATAGTCTTTGGATTTCGCCCTCGAACAAAGCAGGTGAACTTCATCATACTTCTTCATCTCTCATTTTATTTTTAGTTTTGAATTATGTTTCATCCACAACTTTAAACTTTTATCTTAGTCAATTAGTTTTTCTTTGATGGTATTTGAAAAATTATATTTACTATTGTTGTTATTATTATTATTTTATTTTTAAACAAAACATCAGATCTTGTACTATTATTAAATAAAAATAATTCAAGATGGTGTTGAGTGAGAACATTTAATAGAGTACTGGGAAAATTAGTTTACATAAAATATATCGCCAATCTTTAGTCTGAAAGGGACACTCTCTTTTAGACTCTTTTACATTCTATAGTCATAATGCTACTAAGTGTTCAATCTTATTCCACAATCTTTCTCTATTATCCTCCAAATCTTAAAAAAATTCTCTTATTTCTTATAATCCACATGACCCGCCAAACTGCCATTACAGCTACCTTCCATAGGAGTAGCCTAGTCAAAGTATAAGATTGTTTAATGATCATAGTGAATGCTTTATCTGATCTAATTTAGTTTATTGTGGGATGTGACAGAGACGTGCAATATTTGATGCATTATTGAGGTGTACCAAGCCAGCAAGAATCTGGGATCTTTATGCTTTAGTTTGTGGTCCTTCCAAATTCGGAAATTCTAATCCTCAGGTGCGGTTATTAAATGAATATTTTCGGCTTCTTGGCAAAGGGTCCTACCGAGCTTCAATGAGCATGATAGAAGATGGGTCTTTCACATTGTCCAATGACCTGTGGCGAATAAGTAGTGTAAACTCCAGCTATGCAATCTGCCAGACTTATCCATTTGCTTTGATTGTTCCAAAAGGCATTTCGTAAGACTTTAAGATCCATTCATTCTATGTTTTGGCTCTTGAATGTATATTCATATTTGAGGAGGTTTGCTTCAATTAAACTATGTTTCTAATATTCCAATTCGTGAATGATAGTGATGACGAAGTGATTCAGGCTTCCAGCTTTCGTGCAAGATGTCGATTGCCCGTAGTTACTTGGTGCCATCCAGGTATGCAATGAATCTTGATCGTCTTTTTTCTAACATGTTTTGTATTTATATTGATCAGTATCTTTATCTGTGACGTGTCTCAGAAACTGGAGCAGTTCTTGCACGATCATCCCAACCATTAGTTGGTATCATGATGAACATGAGGAGGTAATCAGTCAAGAAACCTTCGCATCTCAAACAATCCTGCAATTAGCTGTTTGCTTGCCCCCATCTGAAAACATGTATTAATTTACTTCTCCTTAATTTTTCTGCAGCAATACTGATGAGAAGCTTGTGGCTGCACTTTGTACTCAACTTGGTGGAACAGGGGTACAACGGAGGTAAGCATGTGATTTTCTAGTTTTTTTTTTTTCCGCTTGATGGATTTATTTTGAAAGAATGTGGAGATATAGAATATTTCTATGAGGCACCATATGGTGCCCCATAGCAATACTCAAAGATACATTAACAATTTAGAGGCTTGATATGACTTTATAAATTTAGAAACTTTAAATGGGTGTTACCCATAAAAAATAACTCTAAAAACTTAAATTAAAAAACACATTAAACTCTTTATAAAAATTGAAAATCATATCCATCTTGTTTTCTCCATATTCTCTCTATTTTATCAATATGGAAATAACTAGCCAATCAAATATTTGAAAAATACATCATTTTCAAATCTTAAAGTTTTCAAACTAACATTTCATTATTATTGTTTATAAATTAAAAACCAATCAACCGCTTAATTGTTTTTCATCTTTGCTTTTACTTTTTTTGGTAATATATTTTTCTTTGTGACATTCTTATCATATGTGTTGCTCTATGTAAGATGCCTTTTACTTGTTTGATTTCATATTAGCAAGACTTAACAGGCAGATGGATGCCAAGAAACAGTTATTATGTCTCTGAATCAACACTCATAGAACTAAGATTTAATCAATCTCTATTGGATTCAATCATACATGTTGCCCTTTAAAAGAAAGTTTCGTTTTTTTGAAAAAATAAAATCATATATGTCTCCAGTGGAGGTTGTTACTCATTTTTGTATTTGCTGTTAAAATAAAGAGTTGTAAATAATATTAGGAAGTTGATCATTTTTTCAGTATTTATCGTTTTATTCTTCCTGTATGATTCATGAAGTCATCCATTGTTAATTATGTGTTTTGACATGACTGTCTTGGCTGTTTTCATCATCCAGACGAGAATCAATATGGTAGTATTGATTTAGCTAGCAAGTAATTTTCTCAATGTTAATTTAATTGATTTGTCATCTCAACTAGGAAGCTTTATATAGCTGATGCAAGACCTAGAAAAAATGCTTTGGCTAATGGTGCAATGGGAGGTGGCTCAGAGTCATCTTCAAATTACTTTCAATCTGAGGTTAGGCTTGGGTTTGAGATTTCTGTTGATGCATGATTTAGTGATGAATATTGACATCATGCTAATGTTCTGTTTGTTTTCTGTTATATTTCACCAGATAGTTTTCTTTGGGATAGACAACATCCATGCAATGCGAGAGAGTTTTGGTCGGCTGAGAGACTACTTAGATACACATGGCGCAACTTCATCAGATGGAATGTCGTCATTCTTGGTCAGTCTTGAAATAGGATTTAGTATTTTTTTTAATATCAAACCACAACATTCAATTTACTATATAATTTTAAGGTTTTGTTAGTCAATCATAGTATGATCAATTTATAAATTAGCAAAACGTAATAGGTTTGAATTGTAAAATTTGACCTTAGAACTCACAGTTATTATTTTAAATATGTTGTGGTGTTGTACCCTGTTATTCCCTTTTTTCATGTACAAATGCGCTGGTAGGCTATGGTATCATTTGTTGAAATTTATCTATTGAAGCACCCAAGTTTAAGAGTATTGGTCAAAATAAAATTAAAAAATGGAACTATATCTTGACTGTGAATTCAAACAACTATGAATAGGCAAACTTTCTTTAGGCCTTCTTTCTAAACATAAGCCAAAAGTAAGTATTTTGTACTATATCTATTAACAGAGACACGGTGGATGGACTTGGGGTGGAGGTAATCTCAGTAGTATGTCTGCTTCTGTGTCAACTCTTGGGGACAGTGGTTGGTTGATACATGTACAAAGTATCTTGGCTGGTTCAGCTTGGATTTCTGCACGTGTTGCTTTAGAATCGGCATCAGTACTTGTTCATTGCAGGTGAGGTCATTTTGAAGTCATTTCATTCATAAGGCTGACAATTCTGCTTTGGTGTGTGTTACTATATTCCATATCTGAGGTTCACATGGCACATTTTTGTAGTGATGGTTGGGATAGAACCACTCAGTTGATTTCACTTGCCAATTTGTTGCTGGAACCATACTATCGGACATTCACGGGGTTTCAGGTATTAGCTGTGCAATAATAGATTTTTTTAGTTGTATGTTCTGCTTTAACCTTGAGTTTTATGAGGTGACATTAACTCTCTTATAACTGCTACTCACATTCTCCTGAATGTTGATATGGGTAATATTTCAATGTTAAAAATTGCATGAATATTCTTTTGTGTGATGCTTTTATTGTTTGCTTTTTTTGGTCCCTTATTTTTTCATTGTGTTCACAATAGCTTTTGAAGTACTTAGAGACTGATGTATCTACTGAGGTTCAATACATTGGTTTGCTATGTTAAAAACTTGATCAAAAGAAGTCTGTATCAGAATCTGACTCTTATCTTGGTCTTAGTTTTAAATTTTATTTGTTTGCAGTTGAATTTCAGGGGGAAAAAAGTTTGCAATTTGACCTAAATTTTGCAATATATACTTTTGTTAGGCACTTGTTGAAAAAGATTGGCTAGCATTTGGTCATCCATTTTCAGATCGTGTGGGCATGCCAACTGTATCTGGGGGTGGCAACATACCTTACGAATTATCTAGGCAGTCTTCCGCTGGTGGTTTTCCATCATCACCCATGCGCCAATCAGCAGGATCGCATACATCCCAAAATCCTAGTTCTACTCATGCACAGAATTCAAACAACTATTCCCCTATATTTTTGCAGGTGTGTCCACTATTGTTTTTAGGTAGTGCGAATATATTGTATCAGTCTCTCAATATATAGGTAAAATGTAAATTTTCTTCTCTTTCTTTGATGATGATTCATGATATTATCATCATCATTATAAATGTTATTTTAAAAAAAAAATCCTTTATCATTATTTATTCTTAAGAAATGAAAATTGGTGTAGTTTAGAAATAAGATTACAGCCAAAGGGTTTGTAAGGAACAAAAATCCTCACCAAAACAAACTCCAGCAAAATTTAACCTTCTTAGCACTAATAACTAAAACAAGGCAACACCATAACAATACAAAAAACCAGACATGGTTGCTCCTCTTCTATCTTAAAATCAAAATGGAAACTTTGGATGCTTTGATAATTTTAGAAAAGAGTGTTTTAATCCCATGAGCCAACTGGGGTTAACTAATGAGGATAAACTTTTTTTCTGTTGCGATAAATGTTTCTTCTAGAAATTGAGTGTTACATGATACGAGTAAGATTGTTCCCCCTTGGTATTTGTATTTGATCTAACCTACTCTTATGTCTGTCACAGTGGATTGATTGTGTTTCACAATTGATGCGGATGTATCCTTTTGCATTTGAGTTCTCCTCGGTGTGTATCCTTCTTTTTTTTTTTTCACTGTGATACTCTTCAATTTAATTAAACAGCTGAGTGTAACTTTAACTTTATTCTGTTTTCTGGGCGAGGTAGGCTTTCTTAGTGGATCTCTTGGACTGTATGCTTTCATGTCGCTTTGGAAACTTCTTGTGTAATAGGTAAAGCCCTTTTGATCCCTGGGATGCAGTTACTTGATATTTCTTAGTCTTGATATAATGCCAAATATAACTTGGTAAAAGAAACAAACTAGTTACTATAGTGAGTCCTTCAGCGGTTAACAAAAATATCATTGTTTTTATGGACATTTAGAAGTTTTATTGAAGTACCGTTCAAGTAAAGGGGTATCACATTATTCTGTGTGTATACCCATCTCTATTTAGAAACTTAAATTGTGCCATAGGGCATTTGTGCACAATTTTTCTCTGCTGTGCCTGTGCAAAGTTAGATTAGATGTGATATTAAATGACTGGTGTAGTGGTTTATAACATGAAATTGGACAAAAGTCTGAAAAAATGTAGAACTTGATGCTTTGTAGAAAAATACAAGTATCGGATTCCTTGAAGGATATAACACAAAGTTTTGGAACAAGTCCCTTTCAATAAACAGTCCTTTTGACTCTTAAAGATCAAAAATGATCTTTAGAGTTGATTTATGAGCAAAACATTAGCATTAAGATGCCAGACAAAAATTGTGAAGAATTACTGTAGGCTCTTAGAGAGAAGAATGACCACTGTTCAAGAATTTATGTTTATTTTAATTATCATTAATTACCTTTCCTCAACTCTTATAAAACTATCTGATTTTGCTAATTTAGTGAAAAGGAGAGGCAACAGTGTAGTATTGCTGAAGCTTCTGGATGCCTGTGGGTATATTTGGCTGATTTGCGTGCTGCAGAAGGGAGTTCTCATGTACACTATAACCTCTTTTATGATCCACTGAAACACAACAGTCCAATATTACCTCCGGCAGCAGCTTTAGCACCGACTCTGTGGCCTCAATTTCATCTTCGTTGGTCTTGTCCCACAGAAGCCCAAGCTGGGGAGGTGGAGGCTGTATGTCGGAAGATGGCTTTTAAATTCTCCGAATTGCAAAAGGTAATTAATGCTCAAATAGTAGTGTCTATTAGTTTCCATACTTTGATTCAATAGATTTATCTCAGATTCTATGGTCTTTTGCCAAAAGTTTATTTCCTTATCATTCATTGCTTCAACATATTTACTTAGGTTTAGTCAATGGGGGTGGGGTGGTGGGGGGTTATGAGATAGACGAGGTGATTATGAATGTCTTAGTTTATTAACCCTGCTCTTAAGCTTTTTTATTGATCAAGTTCGCCAACATGATCCTTCTTTCTACCTTGATCTTATTCCATCATAATGATTAGTATTCGTTTAGTGGTTGGCTAATTAGTTTACTTTGACGTCATGTATCAGTAATTCTACCTTATTAACCATTAATTGTATTAACAAGTACTAAGTAATGGCAGGCCATAATGACAGAAAGAACATGATGAATAATTAGATTAAAAGACTTGATGTTAGTTCAAGTGGTTGGGTGGGTGATTTCTGGGTTTAAGTTCACATAAATGTATCATAAAAGAAGGAAGAAGAGATTAAAAGGGCCGAGTACTATGATACAAGTTTGGCAATTTTGTGCAACTATTAGTTGTTTCACATTAGGCTGAAATTAAAAAAAGAGGGTCCTATCGTTTGTCTTCATTTCAAAGTAGATTAAAATTGTTTCCATTCTTCCGGTAGAAAGGTATAATCTTCTGTTTTATGTGCATATGTTAACAGGAAAAAGAAGTGGCAGAGAACAAAGCTAAGAACATGGTTACTGCTATGGAATCTTTAAGTGCAGAGTTAAGAAATGAACAGAATGCCAGAATTTCAACTATGAGCCAGGCCAAAAGAGCCAGCAAGGAAAACGAGGCTTTTAAACGAGCCATTCAATCACTAGGATGCAAGGTCCACTTCTCCGGAAGTGGCGATTGCACAGTTGACATTGAAAATAGCTTGATTGGTACTCCACAGAAATTTGCTCATTCTCCCTCAAAGAGAGATTCGGACTGTATCACACAGAATGATGAAAAATCAGACCTCTCTGTTTCAATCACAGTTATGGCAGATGATATTGCTCCGAGCAATCAAATTGGTCGAATGTGTGAAACATTATGCCCACTTCGCACTCGAGATGGAGGCTGCAAGTGGCCAGATGCTGGATGTGCTCAGCTCGGCAGCCAATTTGTTGGACTTAAGGCAAATTTTGACGCATTTGACCGACTTTCTATTTACGATGGCTACTTTCAGCCCAAGTGAATAATAGGTTAGGTTAGAGTAGTTCCAAGATTATTTTTCACTTGCCCTCAAATTAAATTGAGTGGCAATGGCCCTTAGAATTTGAAAAATGGGGGTCCCGGAACTGTTTGTACAGAGAATGTAGAGTTACTCTGAATCAACCTATTAGCTTAAGGAATTTTGTTGTATAAGAAGACGAGTTGGTAATCATTTGTGGAGTAACTGTGGTAGTGATCGACGGCCCATACAAGTTTCTTTAGATGTTTCTAGCTTGACCAAATACGTTTCAATTCATTTCCCCAATAAGATTAACCCGTGTACATGTTTTAGGCTTAGCTATGTGTTATAGCTACTCTTTACCAGCATCTATTTATGTGCAATGATACATTTAGTTATTTAATAAAAAAATTGGGTATTGGCGAAAACAATATCAATGTCATCTTCTTTGTTTCACATCTTGTATGCTTGTAATGTTTTTGAAGTGCTATTGTTTCCACCATTTGAATTGTGCTAAATGGTTGTTTTGTTTGTTATCCTTTATTTGGCTTTGATTTAAACATTCGACAATAAAAAGGTACAAATCCGTAAAATACGTCTTTCTGAGTTGATTAGGAATAGCGTTATTGCCATAAACTTAAAATGATTTATATTTTTTTGGACCCTGTGTTTTTTCTAATTATTTGTTTGGACCTTGTGTTTTGACAAATTACTTTTTGGACTTTATGTTTTGTAAAATAGTTAAAATAGAACTCTAAACTCGATTTTAGTTAATGTTTTCTCAACTAAAATCACAAATAATTTACCAAACTAACAATTCAAAAAAAAATAAATTCATTTTACTTAAAAACTGTGATGTTATATTCAATTTTTTCTTCATCAAAATTGAGTTTAGGGTTCTATTTTAACAATTTTACAAAACATATGGTCTAGAAAGTAATTTATCAAAATACAGGGTCCAAACAGGTAATGGTAAAAAACACAGGGTCTAAAAAGGTATAAACCAAACTTAAAAATATATACATAGATTAATTTCAAAAAAAAAAAATCGAAATAGTTTATTTTGCAAATAAAATGTTTGGTTAAAAATAAAACTTAAAACTAAATACTATTTTTATATAAATGTTAAATTAAAAAAAATAATAAATTTTTTTTTAATAAGTGTACCATAATGTTTGATAATTAAGTTATGAAATAAATTAGGATTTTTATACCAAAAGCAAAAGTTTGATCGGAAAAACATTGGCATATCAATATTTCATGTTTTGAAAAATAGGTGTATAATTTTGAGTTTTCGAAAAGGGTAGGTAATCATTTGGTACTTTGTATTTTTGCAAAATATTATTTTGTTATCATTTGTTTTCAATAATGCTCATATGGTACCCTGTATTTTAAAATCGTACATATTTGGTACCCTAAACTCAAATTTAATTAATAAAATTTTACCAATTTAATCAAAATGCTGTCAATTATGTAAGTTCCAAATTTAAATTTAATTACTTAACTATATATAATTGATGACAGTTTGATCATATTGACAAAATTTTATCTATCAAATCTAAGTCTAGGGTATCAAATATGTATAATTTTAAAATACATGGTACTATATAAGCATTATTTAAAACAAATAGTACCAAAATAATACTTTGCAAAAACATAGGGTACCAAATGAGTAAATACCCTTTCGAAAACGTGTGAATTTTGATTAAACATATTATTTAGTAGGGTTTATACTTTTTTGGACCCTGTGTTTTGTCACATTATCTGTTTGGACCCTCTGTTTTGACAAATTACTTTTTGGACCCTATGTTTTGTAAAATAGTTAAAATAGAACCATAAATCCGATTTTGGTCAATATTTTCTTAACTAAAATCATAAATAATTTACCAAACTAATAATTCAGAATAAAAATAAAATCATTTGCTTAAAAACTGTGTTATTATATTCAATTTTTTTTCATCAAAATTGAGTTTAGGGTTCTATTTTAACTATTTTATAAAACATAGGGTCTAAACAATAATTTTTCAAAATACAAGGTCCAAACAAATAACGAGACAAAATACAATGTCTAAAAAAATATAAACCTATTTAGTAATATTAAATGGGTATTTTTTGGTATTATGCATCAGTGATTGCTTAAACCTCGAAATTACCTCGCACTTTCAAAGACATATACAATCAATATAAGTGGTCTTCAAAAGCAAAGACTTGGAGTCGTCTCGCCAATAGAACAAGTAGTCAAATACCATTGACTCACTCAATCTCAATTCAACAATATCGGCCATTTACATTATTATTATTTCATTAATCATGTCCACACATTCTTTAATCACTTTTGTAATAATTATAATAGTAACAACGAGATGCACAAAAATATAGTACATTCCAAATATAATATATAACGTATACTTGGGAACGATAATGAGTTTGTTGGATGAAAAATAATGTCATTACTACTCACTAGTGGATTATGATGAGTCCTGTTTTCCAAAAAATTTGAACACGATGACGTGATAATGAAATAGGATAAGTGGGAATGCATGGTTAGTAAATGACACATTAATAGTCAATAAATGTATCGACTAAAGAAGTACAAAGATTGAAAGTTGACTTGCGAAGTTGTGATATAACTGGTCAGAAAATAGATTTACCTGGTCAGGAAGTGACTTTGTGAAATTGAAATAAAAAATAAAGGTTCGAGAGCAAAGCAAGTTAAGTTGATCGGTTAATTCAATTAAGAGATGGGCGTTAGCACTCGATTTCGTTGGTAACAAATATTCAACCGAATCCAATTCACCCGACTAGGTAATGTGTCTTGGTCGACCAATAATGTGTTTTTGCTGACGAGTAATGTGTCTTGGCCGACCAGTCACTTTAGTAATGTGATATAGCCGACTAGTCATCTCATAGATGGGTTTCATCCGACCAGTCGTCTTAGAAATGAGTTGCATCCGACCAGCTATGTCAAATTGAAGGAGTAGTCACCGGATGTGTCAGAATCTCAAGAGTTAACTGCCCAGTGACTTTCTTTTTATAAAATCTTAGTAATAACTTCAACCTGAATCACTCGTAACTACCGCGCGAATCTCTCAGATATCCCGAAGTAATAGCTATATTGTTGTAATTTTGATTTATTTATTATTTTATTAATTAAAGTTGGTTGAAACAACCAAGGACCCCATCAATACAAGATATTTTTCATGTACGATCCATGAGCCTATAAATAAAGAGCTCATGGCATCATTTTAAGGATTTGATCTTTTGGAGACTTTTAGTCTTTCTAATTTTGAGATTTTAGGACTGTTACTTGGGGCACTTTTGGGGCATTTTCTGAGAGAGCTTAGAGAGAGAAAGCTTGTATTCTCTAGAGAGAAACTCTGTATTTTTCTACTTACACTTGAGAAACTCAGTTGGCTCAGGTCCATCTGATCTTAAGTGTAGGCTTCATATATCACAACTCCAAGTGGATTAGGCTATTACCAACAAATTGAGGCTGAGCCACTATAAAATTATTTGTGTCGTTATTTTCTATTCAACGCTTACTGTCATTTTTGCATCTACTCGCAGTTGGCCAAAATCGTGGTCAACAAGTACATTCATTCATTCTCCCATTTGTTTTGTTTTTACATGAAATGAAAAGTAGCAGTAGTAAATAACAATGGCAGATAGTCTGTTAATATCACAATTGGCTGAGGCTGTTGTATCTCAAGCAGTAGGAAGACTCTCTGAGCTACTCATCAACGAAGATGCATTGTTGAGCAGTGTGAAGGCTGATGTGGAGCAGCTACGAGATGAGCTACATCGGATGCACTGCCTCTTTGAAGATGCCGATTGCAGGCCATAGCACTAAGACAAGCGCCTTCGCAATTGGATATCAGAACTCAGAGACATTGCTAATGATGTTGAGGATGTCATTGAGATCTTCATCTCCAAAGTCTCCTCTCCTTGCCTCTAATTCTTCCATCTCCGTAGACTCAGGTGCCAAATCAACTCCCTCAAAGATAAGATGGAAGATATCTTCAAAAGCGCCCAAACGTACCGAATTGAGTCTGGTTGCAACCATAGTAGTAATAGTAGTAGTAGAAGGGGAGAAGGGACTAGTTCTGTTTCTGAGCTGCAGCGGCGTCTGAGAAGATCGTGTCCAGATGATGATTATGTTGTGAGCATGGAGCATAGTGTTAAGGCTTTGAAAGATGAGTTAATGGTGGATAAGGAAGATGATGATGATCAACTCTCCATTGTTTCTGTGGTTGGCATGGGTGGATTGGGTAAGACTACTCTTGCTAAGTTAGTTTATAAAAGCAATGATGTCAAACAACACTTTGATTGTTGCGCTCGGTTTTCAAATGCCAACAATATGTTTCGAAGGATATTTTGTATGAAATCTTAGTTCAAATTGATAGAGGTAGCGATAGAGAGAAACTAATGAATTTGAATGAGAATGAAACAAGTGATAGGCTTAATAGTGAGTTAAGAGGGAAGAGGTATCTTGTGGTTCTTGATGATATTTGGAGGATTGAGGCTTGGGATTGTATCAAAAGAGCTTTCCCTTTAGGAAATCAAAGTAGTAAAGTGCTTTTCACTACTCGGAACAAAGAATTAGCATTGTCTATTAATCCATGTATCTCTCCAATTGAACCCTCTTTTTTAACTTTTGAAGAGAGTTGGCAAGTACTTATGAAAAGGCAAGCATTTCGAAGAAACGGTTTTGGACCAGAGTTTGAGAAGTTGGGAAAGGACAAGGTGAAAAAATGTGGAGGACTGCCTCTAGAAATTGTTGTCCTTGGAGGGCCGTTGAGAACAAGAAGTTCACTTGAAGAATGGAAAGAGGTGCACGAAGATGTTAGCTCACACTTGAATAAACTCCAATCACATCAAGAGTTGAAGGAGTGAATGGCATTTTAGCCTTGAGCTACTATAATCTACCTTACTACTTAAAAACATGCCTTTGTATTTGGGAAGCTTTCCAGAGGACAGAAAGATACCCAAAAAGACATTGATTCAGTTATGGATTGTAGAGGGTTTTGTACAAAAATCGAAAAGAGAAGAGGCAAATGAGACAACATTGGAAAATGTAGGTGAACAATACTTGAGAGAGCTTACAAATAGGTGTATGATTCAAGTGAGCAAAAGGAACAATTCAAGGGTGGGAGTGAAAACATACAGAGTACATGATCTTATGCGAGACTTGTGCGTGTCTAAGGCAAAAGAATAGAATTTTTTTCAGGTTATTCAACATAATAGTGAGATTAAAATGTCAGAGGCTGGTTCTTCATCTCATCACGGAGCTAATACAATTTGCTCCCGCAAAATTGCTCTTCATGTTGGCTATGATTTCGATGTGTGTAAAGTTCAACTCCGTCTCCATTATCTTTTATGATTCGACAATGGTCATTTTTTTGTGTCTAGCTTAAGAAAGAAGACTTCCATGTTCTTGATAGGGCTGTGCAAAAAAAATCAACCTAAATAAACCGCCCAAACCAATTCGGAAAAATTGAAGAAAAAAAATGCAACCCAAAAAACTCGTTTAACCCACTCAATCTGTTAATTGGGCGGGTTGAAAAATAGGTCCAACCCGCCCAATTAAACTTTTATTTTTTAAAAATATTTTTTTAATATTTTCTTGGACTTTAAGCTTTGATATTTTCTTTTTATTTTAAGAATAAATGTTAGTTTAACACTTTAATGTTGATTCAATTAATATTTTAAAAGTTACAAAAAGTTTTGAAATTTTGAAGTTTTATATATAACAATCACACTAATAACATATTGTAAAAAAAATATTATAATGGTTTGAGTGGGTTAACCCAACCAACCCACCAAAACCGTTAGACGGGTTAAAAAAATTCCTTATTTAGGTAGAATATAAATTAGGTAACCAAAACCAATTATGACATGAACCGATTTAAAATTCTTATAACCTACCCAATGCTCAGCCTTCTTCAGAACATTGATACTTGGGAGCACTTCTTTAGAAGATAACTGTAACGCCCCACGTCACTATGGCTGCTTCCTGGAATGACGACTGGCCCTACAAACCAATACGAGTCTTTCCAGCATGCTTTGTCCTCACTCGCACGCTTCTTGGGAAAACCTCCCAGGAGGTCACTCATCTTGAGATTACTCCAGGTCAAGCACGCTTAACTTTGGAGTTCTCAAGTGATGGGCTACAGAAAAGAAGATACATCTTGTTGATATAGGTAATACCCATCAATCAATTTAAGTCCTCTTAAATTGTGTAGTCCCATACCTACACAGTCTTAGAATCATCACACTTGACCTTCCCCAGGCGGTGTGGGATTGCACAGCTTTACCCGGTCTTTCCCCTTACGGATCACAGAATTCTGACTGCCACAATCACCCCCCCTTATGGGCCCGACGTCCCCGTCGGCCACACTTCCGGTTGGGTCAAGGCTTTGATACCATTTGTAACGCCCCATGTCACTATGGCTGCTTCCTGGAATGACGACTGGCCCTACAAACCAACACGAGTCTTTCCAGCGTGCTTTTTCCTCACTCACATGCTTCTTGGGAAAACTTCCCAGGAGGTCACCCATCTTGAGATTACTCCAGGTCAAGCACGCTTAACTTTGGAGTTCTCAAGTGATGGGCTACCGAAAAGAAGATGCATCTTGTTGATATATGTAGTATCCATCAATACATTTAAGACATTTTCAACTGTGTAGTCCAATACCTACACAGTCTTAAAATCATCACACTTGACCTTCCCCAGGCAGTGTGGGATTGCACAGCTTTACCCGGTCTTTCCCCTTACGGATCACGGGATTCTGACTGCCACAATAAAAACTTTGAAATTCTGAAAGAAATTGATAAACCTTTAATGCTCATGAACAAAGATTCAGGTAATAGGTTTCTTCATTTTGCTATGTTGAGTGTTAGTCCTGCTAAACCAACACCAGCCAATCCAGTGCAGCCTACAACTCCCATGCTTTTAAGGGATGTCCTAATCCTTAAATATGATGCTCTTCTCCAACTCACTAATCTCCAAGAGCTAAAAGTGTTATTGAGAACCAAAGAAGAAGCTACAAAGGTACTCGAGTCAGCCATCATGAAAGACGGTCGAATTCGATCCTTGGATTTGGACATGGTGTGTCATGGACATGTACTAAAAAGTCAACAAGCACCACCACCACAACCACCAATGCCTTTTCCAAGTCTAAAATCACTCTCTAGATGTCGTCTTCTCCATAAACTACGTCTAAGGTCAACTACAATGCATCGAGAATGCGACATATATATGCCGTGATTCTCTCAAAATCACTCCAACCCAATTTCAAATAATACATCATTTAGCCGTGTGTGAGCAGTGCCACGACTTACATGACGTGCACTGTTCACACGACAGAAGACTAATTTTTTTTAATATATATATATTTCATATCTCTTTTAAAAATATATATTTATATGAGTATTATTTGGGTCTAAATTTTATGTTGGATTTTTTAAATTATAAATACACATGTAATTTAATGTTCTAAAAAAAATTCAAATATTTCATAATTAATTTTTTATATAATTTATTTTAATTTGTGTATAAAAATTCTTACTCTACACTATAAGAAAATAAAATTAACATTGAAAAAGATACAAAGATAATGATGCTTACATTGAACTTTGAAATGCATTAATTGAACACTGGTAAGATGAATATACTATCGGAAAAATAGTTTAATTTAATTAATATTTCAAAGATGTGTTATGTTTTAGAGTTAATTAAATATATTTTATTTTGGTAGTGTAATATTTAAATAGGAAAATGTAATGTGTTATTATAATTTGTCAAGTTCATGTAATTAATAATAGCATTTTTACTTAATGGATTAATTAAATAAATAAATGATAAAATAATATAATAATAAATAATATACTTTTTGGTGTAATTTTTGGTGTTGTGGTTGGAATGAAAAAAATATATAATGCTAAGATTTCTTAGTTTTAATATTAGTGCAATACTGGGTTGGAGACGCAGTGAGAGGGCCAATAGAACAAGATTATTTGCAATTTCTGCCCACAAGCCTGGTCAAGTTGACTTTGGAACATACCTGTATTCAGCAGGACCCTATGGTAGTACTGGAGCAGCTACATAATTTAAGGCTTCTACAGTTGCATTCTTTTTCTTATATTGGTTCCAAATTGGTTTGCTCTGCCACTGGATTTTCTAAGCTTGTCACTTGCAAAGACTGAAGGAGTGGGAGATAGAGAAAGATGCCATGCAAAGCCTGAAGAGATTAGAGCTTGAAAAACTTCTGAAACTAAGATGATTCCTGATGGCTTGAAATTCGTCTCTACTCTTCGGCAATTAGATGTTATAGAAATGACAGCTTTTTGAAAATAGGATTAGAGTGAATGATGAAGGAATTGAAGGGGAAGATTACTACAAAGTGCGCCACATTCCCCCCATTTCTACCAAAAGACTTTATTGAGAATTGTAAAATTCATATTTGTCATTTAAGATTTGAAAAATATTTTTGATTTATTGTATTATTTTCGGTTTTATAAAGAAAATTATGCTTCTTTATTAGGTGTTTATTTTTTGAAAAAATAAAGACTTCTTATTCTCAATATCTTTTTAGACTTTATCTTTCTTTCTAAATTCAATTAATTGATAATCTATTTTATAATTAACCGATTATAATTTTAGACAGCTCTCAATCAGCCAAGAATAATAACTACTCAAGTTAGTCAAATGATGAACTTGACCATGAAGAAGTCTAGATTCGTACAATTTTATAACTACAGAATCTGTCTGTTCTTACGGTTTCGACTGTTGTGATTGAAAGTTTATTTTGAAAACTTTCCTTATATGTGTTGTGCCTCTAGAAATGTGTAAAACTAACTTTGGGTGACTATTATGTGTATAAATATGAACCAAAACATCAGCTGTAAGAATCTCTTCTTCTCCATAATTTCTTATACTTTTAGAAGAGTGTGTTTCTTATGTAAATGATAGTTGTTATGCTATTCCTTGGTTATTTTGTGTCTTTGTAATTGCTTATGAGTTAAGCAATCCCAAAGAGAAGAACGTGAAGAGCAACCTTCGGAGAAGGTTTCATCAAATCTTGTCTCGGGAGGAAGCAAGCATTCATCAAACAATTTGAAGGGAGTTCAAACATTGGTGTCTTAAAGAGATTCATTCAACAAAGAGAGAGTAAATCAAGTTTGCGACAAAATCATTAGAGGGAGTCTAAGTTTTGTTTAAGTCAATTACGTTGTACTTGTGAAATATGTCTAATGAATCTTATCTCTGAGCGTGACTCCATAGATTGGTAATATCATAAAGGATATTGACACCACATAAAAATACTGTGTATCATTTCATTATTCAGTCATCTTTATTTTATCTCACTGTTTGATATTTAACTACAGAATACTAATTTGTTGTACCAATTTAATTAATTAAATAAAAAATTACTAATCATAAATTACGAAATTTCAATACTTTATTGAGAATAGCTGCAACTTCATTGTCATTGTTCTTATTAAAAATTGCCTGAAAGGTTCATTTGTAATTGTATGATGCTTTTCTTTTCTTTTATAATTATAGTTTTTTCCATCCTTTACATATTGTATTAATCATAGCCTTTTGTTTTAGGCCTAAAAAGCACTGGCTCACAATTGTGGCTTCCAGGAAACTAGGTTAGGCCGCAGTGTTGTGGAAGGTTGGTGAATATTTAGTGAAGAAAAAAAAAACTAATTTTGCCATATTCTAAAAATTTCAAGGGTATCTTTTCTTTGCCATGTTTTGGAAATCCACTCAGATTCTTTCCAATTAGGACATTGTTAGGAAGGATGGAGGGTTTAAGAATGAAGATGAAATTATTCTTTTATATTGTTTGGCTTTGAGAATAGAAAGAAAGAATGGATACAAAATTTAATATCAAAATTACTAAAATATATATTTAACTTATTTAAAGGGTACAGTATTTATATATTTTTTTCATTTTCTTTCCTTCTCTCATTTTATTTTTGGAGGATTTGGAAGGAGAGCTCTCCCTTTATTTTTCCTCTCCAACTTTCCCTCTTGCCAAACTATGGAATTTTGCTCTCTTCCCACTCTTTTCCCTCCTACCCTCTCCATCCCTCTTGCCAAGCCAAACATAGTGTTAAAAATAATGTTTTGAAATTCACTCAGATTCTTGGAAACTAGAAGAAAATGTGTAAAAATAATAATGCAGAGTGACACTTTACTTGTAGTTGAATTTAGTACCGACCCCACTTATTATAATTTTTAAAAAATAATATTGAATACCATCAGCCACAAATAAATAAAGTATCACCTATGTGATGTTGGACATCATATATTACCCTATAGCAAGGCTCGATAATTCTATTGCTTACCGAGACGGACAAAAATCACGATGTGTTAAAATGTAACGAATTGGAATCTCTTGGATCATCTATGAGGATTTCACTATCTTTGGTCATGTTTTTAACTGGTGAACATTTTTGCACCATGGCAACAGGTACTGAAAAAAGAGATGCCTAGTATACAATTCTTCTCATCAACTATTTTACGGTTTGAAATAAAGCTATTAGAAGAGTAATTGTTATTGATTACGAATATGTATAAATTTCGAGTTCGAAAAATCTAAAACTAAGAATGTTAAATGTTAAATATCAACATTCTTTCTTGTGTGACAAATGTAATCAGCTTGGTATAAAGACATTACGACAACTAAAAAAACCATAATGTGTTTCTGCTCACCGATATTGAGCACATTTTATATGGTAAAAACCCTATATAAAGCTGTAGTTGAAACTCAAGTCTACAAGGAAAGGACCCATGTTGCTGAAAAACATACACCAAACAATTTTTTTGTAACCAAAGGTGACATGTAGGTGATGAAAAGAAGAAAAAAAAAAGCAAACCACCACAAAAAATTAAGAGAGGATTTTGTCTACAATATTCCGATGTTGTATATTACAGGTCAAACCAAGTTACCTATTCAGCTGGTTGTTGATCCTCATCAGAAGAATCATCCTTCTGGTCCTTCCTTTCCTTCCACCTTGCCAAAACCCATTTCAAAACAAGAAAACCTCCGAGTGCATAAACCTGAGAACATACAATATTATTTACAATTGCACCATTTGTGGTAAAATTTCAGTGGTCTCATAACCAAACTTATCTTTGCTGGGAGATGTTAGCATGGCCATAAATCAACAAGGCCCTGAACTGAATATACATGTGTATATATGTGGATGTGGTCTATGTATTGTATTCATCCAAGAACCAAAAATAAGTTGTCCTACAATGTTTGAGAATATATGAGGAATCATCTTGCTTAAACTTTTGTTCATCGCCTAGCTTAATAACCCTTTTAATTAAGACCTGTAAATATGTCAGTGGGAATATACTTTCACCATTTTATGTGGTTTAAATAAAATGTACATTCCCGGGTGCTAACAAAAAAAAACAAAAGATAGTAACTAAGACTTTTCCTTAGTGGTCTCCGGACCAATTAAGCTAGCTAAAAGCTATTTAGCTAGAAAAACTGCACAGTTGTTACTGTATTAAGTAGTGAAAGATGCCTTTTCCAAAGTAATTAAAGAAAGCTTCTGGTACTGGCAAGAGAGAGAAATCAATTAATTGGTGATGGAACCAACCAAAAAAGTAATTGTTTCAACCAAACATTTCAATTCCCTTGAATGCACTGAGACATCTGGAGGCTACAACAAATTCTACATGCTATTTCTGTCATTCATCATTATTAGTTTTCTCAGCCTAAATTTATCAAAAGGAGAATTATAAATCCAACTTTTATTGTCTTATCAGATTTTTCTTGTGTTTGGAGGTGTCATAAATAATAAAGAAAATTTGTGCATAAGTTTTCTGATTATTTGAATGAGATTCTAAAATTCTAAACCACAAAAGTCATAAAGAAAAAGAAGAAGAAACAAAATAAAATAAAATTGAGATGACAAAACATAATTAAAAGCTCTTGATTACTGCACTGGAGAGAGACAAAGATGCACAATGAGATTTCCACAAAAGCAAAGATAAAAGCTTCAAACCAAGTAAGCTAAACATTTCAATGACTGAAGGAGGTAGATTACTGAAGTGCCACCGTGTAAAAGAGATTTGAAGTGCTCAGAAAGGAGATACCACCAAAAGAAGAGGCACCCACAAAATGGTTTCAAAGTCCCAGATACTAAATATGACACCCAAGTTAAAACAAAAAACAGAATGTTCACTTAAAAAAAAACAACTGTTTATGACAAGGCTTAACTTATATCAATGGCATTTCTTATTCAGCTGGCTCTCTACCTTTATGCCTTTGAAATAACTACAGCCATACAATCAGACATGAATTTTGCATCATAACATACCACATGCAGGTCGCTAAAGTAAAATAGACACAATTTTATCAGTCAATCAGATGAAGGTGAAAGTAGAATTATTGTCCAACAAACCTTATTTAACAATAGCATGATTCACAATGTTCTATCTTATTTAAATTCACAATTAACAATAATCAACTTACTTTAAAGTTCCTTAAAATTTTAACTGAAATATGCTCTCAATATTGGAGGTCAAAGCTAATTTTAATGTCATATTCTCATTTCCAGATAATCTCACTCAAACTGTTCGAATTCCTAACAAGAAGAGAGTGCAGGACAAATCACATATTGCATCTCCAGGACTAACTTTTGATCCTCATGCCTCAATAAATATTCAAAAGACCATTACATCATACAATAAACAACAGGTCCCAGAGACCACAGGCTTTTGACTGTCGTAGTTAAGCACTAAAGCATTACTAATCTTAAAACCTTAGACGGAAAACTTTAACTACACATAACCAAATAGATATTCAAAGCATTACTAATCTTAAACTACTCAATAACCACAAATCATTTCAAAGATGCTAAATCCTTTACCCACTTCAACCTAATACACATTAGTAAAGCTTCCAAGCAAAGTCTTCTTATTGCCTTCTTGAGACAAATGATGTATCAAATTTGTTTGAATAAGTTCTTTAACTTCTAATACCTCCCATTCATAGTATCAGATCCCAGCATTAAACACTAAATATCAATAACCACCTTTAGGAAGCATTTCCCAAGACCCTCAAACCATTTTGCTAAAAAGACATTAGGTGAACAGAAATTATAACTATATCAATTATAAACTTGTTTTCTAGTTCTATCAAAAGTTATGAAAATATAAGACCACTTTGGGTAAACTAAATTTTAAACACCGGCAATGCACCCATTATATATAACAAGTTTTCATTTCGTTCTTGATTCTCCTTCTCTTTTCTCCCAATACTTAACCGGACATGATAAACAATCCAATGATTGCCACTGATTCTAAATATAGCAAAACATATTTCACTTTAATGTGTTCCCTCCATTTTCTCGACAGCCAAACAGAATATATATACATACTAGACTAGAAAAGGGAAATATAATAACAATACCTGCCAGATAATGACTGGATTCGAAGTCTTTCCAGTCTCTTGATTTTCCACAGCCACGGGAGGAGGAACCGCCAGCTGAGCCTTGGGGAACCTCACCATGTCAGGCTTCGAACTCTCTCCTCCATTCTCTCCACCATCAACAATAGCCCTTCCTTGCCTCGGTTCAACTTGAGCAACAGAAGCGGATTCTGTGTTTGGCTTTGGCTTGAAAAATGGAATTTGAAGCAGGAATTGGGAAAATAGTGAGAAAATGTTTATGGGTTGTTTTGGGTTGACTTCATTGCTCCCAGTTTGAGTGTTTTCTGCCATTGTTGAGAGAGAAAGAGAGAATTGGAACGTGGGGTTGGGTTAAAAGACGGGGAGAATACAGAGCGGAAAATGTGCATGAATTGAATTGGTATAGAATTGGTTTTTGGTTAGTTCGGGTTTTGTGGTTGCGTTAAGCGCTTTTGGTTCTATGAAACAAGCAGTGAGGTGTATCCCGAAGCTTTTAGCATTATCTCACACTTGTCTTCTTCTGTACACGGGTGACGGCCCTGTTTCTTTATCTAAACATTTCACAAATATAAATATAAAGGAGAATTCATGGGCTTCGCTTTAAGCTTTGTTTGTGGGCTGTCAGTGTCAGTGTTTCTCGAACAATTTTTAGAATGATTTTTCTATGATTGTTTATATTGTAGGTATTTAGAGCATTTTACAAATTTTTTGAAAATTCTAAATAGTTTACAGTACAAAAACTAGTTTCAAACATGGTATTTTTCACGCTCATAAAAAAAAATTAATCACGCACACAACAGCATGTTTGAACTTAGTTTTCGGTACTGTAAACTATTCAAGATTTTCTAAAAATCGCGCTGAAAATTGTTCAAAGGTCGAGACCACTGATAGCCTCACCGATAAGGCTTAAAGTGAAGCCCCTATGGGAGAATTCTCCTAAATATTTATAGGATAACAATATAGTCGGACATGTCTTCGCCCTCACTGATAGTGACGTCTCTACTTTTGGCATATGAGAAAATTATAATACAATTTTTTATATGACAGTGTACATTATAATTATTTAGGATATTCCATCAATTTTTACAAAATTATGAATAATTTATGATACTCAAAACAAGCTTTAAAATAACTTGTTTCACACGCATAAAAAAACAAGCTTCAAAACAACATATTTCTTATTTTCAGCACCGTAAATTCTTTAGAATTTCCCAAAAATTTGTGGGAATTTTAAATAACTATATTGTACACTTTCATAAAAAAAAAATTGAATTGTAATCTTTTCCATATATCGAAAACACGAAAAACATGTTGTTTTTAAACCTGTTTTATACGCGCGTGAAAAAAATTATTTTGAAGTTTTTTTTTGCACCGTAAATTATTCGGAATTTCCTAAAAATTGGTGGGATGCCTAATGTAACTACAATGTATACCGTCATATAAAAAATTGGGTTATAATTTTTTCACGTATTAAAAATAGAAATGTCTCTACCGGTGGAGACAAAAGTCATGTCCCTATTGTAGAATTTCCCAATATTTATATTACATATAAAAAAAGTAAGAATTTTCTTAAGCAACTACATCACTTTTGCCCCTATTGTATGTCATTTTTAATTTTCGGCACTTAGAGAAACTATAACTCAATTTTTTTTGTATGATGGCGTACATTATAGTTATAATAAGAATCTTGTCAATTTTTTGAAAAATTCTGAATAATTTACGGTGTCGAAATCAGAGTTCAAACATTAAGTTGCATGCGTGCCTGATTTCTTTTATACGTGTGGAAAATAGACTATTTGAACTATGATTTTGGCACTATAAATTATTCAAAATTTCCTTAAAATTAGCGCGATGCCTACTATAACTATCAAATATGTTGTCATACAAAAAAATTGGATTATAATTTTTCTAAATACCGAAAATAAAAAATGCATATATGGTAGGGGCAAAAGTAATGTCCCTATATAAGAAGCACCCTAAAAATATATATTTTATAAATCTTGGGGAAATATTCGGAACAACGCATGTTTTGTACTATACTTACTTGTCATTGTTGTTTTTCGCACATGCATAGTTAGAATTTAAAACAAAAAAAACAAAAAAAATATGACAGTTTACATTATACTTATTTAAAACATCCTGTAAAATTCTAATAATTTATAGTGCCGAAAATAAAGTTCAAACTATTTCATACGTTTATATGTATATGTATATGTATATATATAAACATGCACATGTGTGAAACAACCTATTTGAAACACTATTTTCGGCAGTATAAATTATTCATAATTTTTCAAAATTTTGTAGAATGTTTTAAATAATTACAATATAAACAATCATAAACAAAAAAAAAATTGAAATTCTAATTATCAACAAAACGTGTGTACTAGAAATTCTCCCTACAAATCTAATACTCACTGCAAACTACAATAATATACACACCAATATTAAAATTAAATTTGCAAGTACACAACCAAGCAACAAAGTGTAAAACCCTAGGATCAACTTTATTTAAAGATAATTTGTTTTCTACTTAAAAGTTGGCAAGCTGCAGATTCACGCTATTCAACTTCTTGGATCCTAAGAAATCAAAAGTATAGGCCTTAGTTGGCAACACTTTTACTTTCGGCATTGGGCTTCTCAAAAGCTCATTTTGAAGAAGTTACTCTTTGTAGATTCTTGAGAAAGAGCTTTTTAAACTAAAGAGTCTATGTGACACCCTCCTAATCCAGGACCGTTACATTGTGTACCTAAAATTGTGCTAGACCTGCTAATCAGGTCATTTGACTTTAATCGTATAACTAAGGTTAGTGACAAGGGTTAAGGTTAAAATTTTTGGTCAAGAACTATTGACTTTTACTCCAAAAATGTTATACAACATGGGATCCCGAAATATTGCAACACAACCGTTAAAAATGGTAAATACATATCAAAAGTTACATTAGCCAGCCTAAACGGAAAAACTGGGCTATAACCCTAGTTTCTCTGAGATAACCCCGACCGTGATGGTCGAGCAGCCGCATATGTACACGCCGCCACTGAAGCTCTCCACCATAAAGCACCCGTGAGCCGAGGCTCAACAAGAAAACAGAACGTATGACAACAGAGAATATAACTTTAAATAATCATTTAATAACAATCAACAACATTAATTCATAGTCAATGTCATTTAGTTCAAACACACGATCATTGGATCGACCTAGGTCGTTGCCCTATTCAGTTGGCTTTCATGCCAACTCTAGGGCCTATGCCCCAACTATGTGACTATAGAGTCACCTTGGGCGTCGCCCTTAGCTCTGTCTCACTAGCCATAGAGCTAGCCCAACCCCCATGGTTCACCATTGACCTTAGAGTCGATCAACGTAATAGTACGTTACTGGTTTAGGCCAATGCCCTTCGACCAGCGCGCAACGTGCTATTGCCATCCTTGACTCATAAGTCAAGCCCTAATAACAGATGTGGATAGGCACATCCCAAAAAATTAAGTACATCTTCATGCTAATCATATAATCCCATAGAATAATTATTTTCATAATACTAACATATTCATATAACAGGGCCACATGCCCTAACCATAGAGTTCATACAATGAATATAAGCATTTATCAACAAGCATTTAGAACAATAGCCTAACATAACCAATCATGGGGCCCAAGCATTAATCATATCAATATATAACAAAGGGGCCAAGCTCTAATCACATACAACACGTTCTGGGTGCAGTTTTCTTACCTTAGGTCCAAGCAAGCGTAAATGAGAATGACCCTCGAGCACGATCCCAGTTCCGAGCCCTTAGTGATAACCTAAGTCACAACCATAAAATAAGATTCTCTTAATATCGAGTGATCAAAGGCTTCTGGACCAAGTCCTAGCCTCCAAGACCTCGGGTTCCACCAAACCGAGTAGTGGAAGCAATCTTGAGTCCCTAAGGTTGAGTTCCCCTGCTCAAAACCTTCTGGGGGTCCTAAAACCCCTTAAGAGTCGCTGCCCTATGCCCTTATGCCGCAGCACGCCTCCAGCCAGAGGCCCAGCCCCCCCATCCAGCAGACACGCGCTACGGCCCAACCATAGTGGCGCCGCGGCCCGCCTTCATTCCTTGGCTCCCATCTGTTCTAGAGGGCCGCTGCACACCAAGAACAGAGCCGGGACCCGACCCCTTCGAACCCAAAAAAACCTCCATTTTCTGCAGCTAAACCTCAACCAAATTAACCCAAAATCATCCCAATAACATAATTCAACCAACACAACAACTCTAATATGTTCCCAGCAACAAAACCCAACAGAAAACCAAACTCAAAACTCATCAAAACTCCAACTCAACTAGGAACCAGCCAAGAAAATACAGAATAAAATGATCAAAACTCATAATTCAAAGCTTACCTTAATAAAAGTTGAATCTCCCAAATCGCTACTGAGTTAATCCCCAAGTCTTTAGCTCAAATCCTTGTGTTTCTAACCTAATTCCTCATTTTAGCTTCAATGGTTCACTTGGAAAGTATCTAGAGAAAACAAGAGTGAGAGAGAAGGAAGATAGTGTAATGCTCTGAAATCCCTAATGCGGCTTAATGGCTGGATTAGTATGCCGGGAGGGCCATAATTGTTTAATTACGCCATTAAATTATTATATGCATGTTTATGTGAATTATATTATAATATGATGTTAAAAGCATGCAAGTGGGTCCACATTTGATTTTTAGGGTGTTTTGGTAATTTGGCCCGTTGAGGGCATATTTGTGTATTTTGGTGCATAATGTGATTTATGGATGAGATCCCATTATTATGGAGATAAATTCGAGCTATTTGGCATGAGACGGTCTTATTTTGCAAATTAGCGGTTTTGTCATAACATGGTCATTTATAGGGGATATTGGATAATGAGAGTGTTTATTTGATGATAAATTGGGAGTTATTGAGATCATGAGGAAATTCTGAAAGTTTTGACTATTATGTCCCAGGGGGTGTTTTTGGGACCCCAAGCACTAGGTTTTATTTGAGGTTACTTAAGCCTGAAGTAGTCTGTCAGAAGGAAACCGTACGTTTAAAACACCTTTCTCTCTTCCCGTTAGTTACTTTTACCGTTCAAGGCAATTTCGAAGAAATCTTGAGTTCTAGGAGTCGGAATCAAGCGAGGATCGAGGCGTAGCAATCCTAGGAAAGATTAGAAGCTTCTTGACCGAAGGATTTAATGAGATACAACCCAATCAAAGGTAATCTAAGTTTTAAGTTTCGATATTTTAGAGTTTCTAAGCTTTGAATTGGATTTTGTGAATCGTTGAGTTTTCGATTCGTTTGAGCCACGTGATTTGATGATTATGGATCATTGGAATGTTTGGGAACTTTTATTTTTGGATTTGGAAGTGTTTAGGTATGTTTTTGGAAGGTTTAGGATGGGAGAAAACAAGGTTATGGTTGGTTTCTGGGTGGGGGCCGCGGCCCTGTTCTTGGGCGCCGCGACCCAAGCTCGAAGAAGCTGGTGGAGGAATTTGGGTGTGGTGGGCGCCACGGCACTGGGTAGTGGGCGTCGCGGCCCTTGCTCCTGGTGTGGCTGGGGGCCACAGCTCAAGCTTCTAGGGTCGCGGCTCTTGAGTGGTTTTGAGGCCAATTGAGTGTTTTGATCTCGGGAACTTGGTTTTAGGCCTCGATATTGTTCCTACTACTCGGATTAGTGGGGTTTGATGTCCCAGAGGCTAGATCTTGGTTTGGGAGCCTTTGTTATCCATTTTATTGATGGTGTCCCATATTTGGTTATGACTAGGTGACCGCTAAGGAACTTAAAGGTTGATCATTCTCAAGGGTCGTTCTTATATTAACTCTCGCTCGAATCAGAGGTAAGAGAACTGCACCCTGTGTATATGACATGCATGTTATATTATTTTATAATATAATGTAATATTATATTACATTATAATATATTATTTTAGATTAAATAAATGTGACAAAGAGTGCACATATTGTAACATATAATAGAGAGTTACAATATTTAGATATATGAGATATATCCAAATAATGTAACATATTTGGTGTTATAAATTTGTAACTTCCAAATATTACCATTTATTGTGTAAATTTGGTGTTACACAATATTGAGAAGAATTTCATAAAGCCATTTGAGAAATGGCTGTTAGATATATGATTTTAACCCCAATAATATGTTTTGGGGGTTACAAAATCATTTGGGAGGGTTTGGAACCGTTTGGAAAAACAACACAAAATTTTGTGCTGAAAATGGTCAGTGACCGCAGTCACTGAATGTTGGTGGCCGCGGCCACAGGCCAAAAACTGACCATGTTTTCAATTTTTTTTCAATCTTTGTTGAACGGCTCAAAAAACCCAAAAAACTCCAAAATCTCATTTTTAATTCTATATTAATCCAATTAAACATTGGTAATAGCCATGGGGTTTGGTGGAATTTGAAATTCAAAGGGTGTCTCTAAACTCTATAAATAGGAGCCTATAGCTCACTTGAAAGACACAACATTTCTATCCAGTAGAGCATTTGGCTAGAAACACCTTGAGGCTTGATAACTCCATAAAGCATTTCCAATATCTGAGAGAGATCCCTTAATGCTTGAGTTAGGGAGAAATAAGCTTTTGGACAAAGGTTTTAAACCTTGTTCAAGTTGGTGATCCCCAACCCTCTTCACTTAGGTTGTGTAAGTGAGAGTTTACTTGTGTTTTTGTTCTTCATTTTATTCTATTGTTTTTCTTCTTATTCTCTTGTTCTATTTACTTGTATATTTTTTTTAAGAGTTGTAATCTTTTCTTTTGGTTCAAACACTTTATTTACTTGTAATCTTTTGCTTAGAGTTGTATTCTCACTATTCTCTTCTTCTTCATCATTTTCTTTGTTTATTTGTAATTTTCAGTTATAGAGTTGTAACCTTATTTAATCAGTCTATATTTATTTGTAATATTATTGCATAGAGTTGTAATATTCTTACCTATTTGCATTGAGGCAATCTATTTTTTCCTAACATTCAAAAGCTTATCCCTTTGTTTGTTTCAATGGAAGGTGAGACCATCAAAATCATGAATCAAGACCTAGTGAGGTTGGATAGGTTTGATGGGTCCAATTTCACTAGGTGGCAAGACAAGGTAAGATTCCTTTTGACCACTCTCAAAATTGCCTACATCCTAGAATCCACTATAGAATCTCTCCCAACACCATCCTACAAGGACACTCCCGAGGAGGTGGAGAAAAGAAGGAAGAGGGAGGAGAACAATCTCCTTTGTAGGGGCCATATCCTCAACGCCCTATCCGATAGGCTTTATGACCTCTACACCAAGACCAAATTGGCCAAGGAGATATGGGATGCACTTGAGAAAAAGTTCAAGGTGGAAGAGGAAGGTACCAAAAAGTTTTTGATATCTTAATACTTTGATATCAAATTTTTTGGTGATAAACCTATTCTTCCTCAAATTCATGAATTCAAAATAATTGTTAACAAACTGAAAGTTTTAAAGATTGAGCTTCCCAAGGCCTTTCAAGTTGGTGCTATAGTGGCTAAATTACCACCAACTTGGAAGAGCTATAGGAAAATAATCCTTCATAAAAATGAGGATTATTCTTTGGAGGAAATCCAAAAACATATTCGAATCGAAGAGAAATTGATATGTAGAGATAAACTTGTGGAGGGGTCTAATGGAGAGACTTCCAAAGCAAATGCGGTGTCACGACCAAAACATCCCAAAAACAAAGGGAAAAAGGGTAACGAGAAACCTTTGGGTCCAAAAACCAACCCAAACAAGTTTAAGGGCGAGAAAGGTCCTTGCTTTGTGTGTGGGAAAAAGGGTCACTATGCTAGAGAGTGTAGGCATAGAAAAGACCAACAAGAACCTAAGGTGAACGCAACTCAAGAGGAAAACATAGTTGCTACCCTTAGTGAGATGAATGCGGTCCAAGGCAAGGTGAAAGGGTAGTGGTATGATACATGTGCCACCGTCTATGTCACCTATGACAAATCATTGTTCAAGATCTTTGAAGAGTCAAAGGGCAACCATGAAATTCAAATGGGCAATGAGGGCAAATCCAAGGTACTTGGAAAAGGTACCATTAAAGTCTTTTTCACCTCCGGCAAGAAAATTACATTAGTGAATGTACTTTATGTTCTCGAAATGAGTAGAAACTTAGTAAGTGGTGATTTGCTTGGCAAGCCCGGCATTAAAGCCATTTTTTAGTCCAGTAAACTTTTACTTATCAAATAAAATTTATTTTTGGGAAATGGGTACTCTTGTAAGGGTGTGGTTAAATTGTGCACCAATGATGTAACTTTCAATGTTATCAATAAAAATGTTAATTCCGCCTATATTGTTGAGTATGATTCTTTATTTTTGTGGCATCTTAGACTATCGCATATAGGTTTTTCAACCATGAAAAGAGTAGTAAAAGGTGGTATGATTGCATGCAATATTAAAAACTATGGTAAATTTGAAACATGTGTTAAGACGAAAATGATTAAGAAACCATTTCCTAGTGTAGAAAGATCATCTAATTTACTATTTTTAATCCATAGTGATCTTTGTGAATTAAATGGTGTTTTAACTAGAGGTGGTAAAAGGTATTTTCTTACTTTTATAGATGATTTTAGTAGATATACCTATGTGTTTCTTTTAAAGCATAAAGATAAAACTTTTGATGCTTTAAATTGTATAAATTAGAAGTTGAAAATCAACTAAATAAAAAGATTAAGGTGCTAAGAAGTGATAGAGGATGAGAGTACTTCTCTAATGAATTCAATACATTTTGTGAAGAAAAATGGTATAATTCATGAGTGCACTGCACCTTATACACCACAATACAATGGTGTTTCCGAAAGGAAAAATAGGACTTATCTAGAGCTGATAAATTCTATGTCAATGTTTTTTAATTTGAACTTCAACTTATGGGGTGAAGCGCTTTTAACCGCTTGTCACATTCTTAATCGAATACCGATAAAGAAAAATGAGATATCTCCATATGAGTTATGGAAAGGAAGAAAACCCAACATAGGGTACTTCAAAGTGTGGGGGTGTCTTGCATATTGCAAGAAAAATGAACCTAATAGAACAAAGTTAGGTTCAAGAGCCATAAAGTGTGCTTTTCTTGGTTATGCCAACAATAGTAAAGCTTATAGGCTATTATACTTAGAGTCTAACATTGTGATAGAATCTAGAGAAGTTGAATTTTTTGAGAATATGTTATGTGATAACAATTCTCAAGCTTCAACATCTCTAAAGGAGAATTTGTTATATGAGAACAATTCTCAAGCTTCTACATCCAAAGTTGAATCTCAAGAGGAGAATTCTCAAAAGGATGTAAAGCAACCCTTTGAACCTAGAAGAAGTAAAGGGCTTAAAAATCATAAAAGTCTAGTAGTGGATGAGATAGATTCTCAACGAATTTCGTTCTACATGGTAGAAGGAAAGAGAGAGGAAGTTATTAGGAAAATTCCTATTTTACTTCTCGTTGTGGATGATCCTAAGGCTTATAGAGAAGCTATGTAATCGAGAGATAGTGCATTTTGGAAAGAAGCCATCAATAATGAGATGGATTCCATTCTTTCCAATAACACCTGGGAATTGGTAGACTTCCCACCGGGGTCTAAGCCAATTGGGTGTAAGTGGGTATTTAGGAGAAAATACCACACTGACGGCACTATCCAAACCTTAAAAGCTAGATTAGTAGCTAAAGGGTTTAGGCAAAAAGAGGGTATCGATTATTTTGATACCTATGCGCCTGTTGCAAGAACAACTTCTATAAGAATTTTGTTCGCTTTAGCTTCTATACACAACTTGTATGTTCATCAAATGGATGTCAAAACGACATTCCTTAATGGTGACCTCAATGATGAGGTCTATATGGAACAACCTGAAGGGTTTGTCCTACAAAAACATGAACATAAAGTATGTAGACTTGTAAAATCCTTATATGGATTGAAACAAACTCCTAAGCAATGGCATGAGAAATTTGATCAAGCCATCATGTCTAATGGGTTTAGACATAACAATGGAGACAATTGTTTGTATTCCGAAACTTGGAAGGGATATGTGATCATTGTTTGCTTATATGTGGATGACATGCTTATTCTAAGTAATAGCATGAAAGGGATAGAAGAAACGAAGAGGTTTCTATCATCAATCTTCAAGATGAAAGATCTTGGAGAAGTTGACACCATACTTGGTATCAAAGTAAAGAAACATAGTGGGGGGTTTTGCGTTAGGGAAAGCCCACTATGTTGAGAAAGTATTGAACAAATTTAACCATCTCAAGGTTAAAGATGCCAATACTCTATTCAATTATAGTGTAAAACTAGAGAAGAATGAAGGAAGAGCGGTGGCTCAATTGGAGTACGCTAGTGCTATAGGGAGTCTAATGTATGCTGCCCAATGTACTAGACCTGATATAGCATTTGCGGTAAGTAAACTTTGTAGGTTTACAAGTAATCCAAGTGTGGATCACTGGAAGGCAATTGGAAAAGTCCTATATTATCTCAAGAAAACCAAAGGATTAAGCCTTCACTACTTCAAATTTCCTTCGATTTTAGAAGGATATACAGATGCAAGTTGGATATCCAATCTTGGGGACAACTTGTCCACAACTGGTTGGGTATTTACACTTGGTGGAGGTGCAATTTCTTGGGGTTCCAAGAAATAAACGTGTATATCTCTTTCCACTATGGAAGCAGAGTTCATAGCTCTAGCTACTACTGGCAAAGAGGTCGAATGGTTAAGGGTTCTGTTGATAGAGATTCCCCTAATCAAAGATAATGTATCTACTATATCGATACATTGTGATAGCCAAGTGACATTGGCTAGAGCATATAGCGAAGTGTATTATGGGAAGTCTAGACACATTAGTCTAAGACATGGATATGTAAGAGAATTGATTCAAAGAGGAGTCATCTCAATATCCTATGTGAGAACAAATGGAAATCTGGCGGATCCTTTCACTAAGCCACTAACGAGGGATTTAGTGGCTGCATCATCTCGAGGGATGGGACTTAAACTCCCTAAAGAGATTCACAATTGATGGTAACCTATCTTAACACTAGTTAATAACTAGTGTTAGGTTCAATAGGTAACAACAAGTCAATCAAGTGAATATTAGTTGTACTCAAAACAAGTCCCATCTGAGATATTAAGTACTTGTGTGTTACCAAGTTGAGGGTTAAAACTGAAAGGATTTTTAATAGAATTCAATCTTGTGAAAACAAGTATTTTTGGTAACAAAATATTGTAAGAATTCTACCTATATGGACCTAGGGGTGGTGCCGCCTCTCATGAGAATTGGGAGTATTCTCAAGAACGTCCATGAATGGAAAGTGCAAATGGCCATTAATGGTGCAAAGCGAGACATAGAGGTCTTAAGTGAATATCACAAAGGTGTGTGTGTTATCACCGATTTGTTATCATGAAAAGATGGTTCAATGCCTAGTGCAACCAAATTTTCGACAAATTTTGTGATAATTACACTACAGTAAAGTTCAAGTTGAAAAACACTTTGCTTTATGCACTAATGCAATGACTCCTATAAGAGAGAGTTCTTATTTAATCAAGTGGGGGATATGTTATATTTTAAAAATATAATGATTGATTAAATAAGTGTTACAATAGATAACTATTTAATCTAGTGGGGGAATGTTATATTATTTTATAATATAATATAATGTAATATTATATTATATTATATTATAATATAATATTTTTGATTAAATAAATATGACAAAGAGTGTCACATATTGTTACATATAATAGAGAGTTATAATATGAGATATATCCAAATAATGTAACATATTTGGTGTTACAAATTTGTAACTTCCAAATATTACCCTTTATTGTGTAAATTTGGTGTTACACAATATTGAGATGAATTTCATAAAGCCATTTGAGAAATGACTGTTAGAGATATGATTTTAACGCCAATAATATGTTTTGGGGGTTACAAAATCATTTGGGAGGGTTTGGAACTGTTTGGAAAAACAGCACAAAATTTTGTGCTGAAAATGGTTAATGGCCGCGGCCACTGAATGTTGGTGGCCGTGGCCAGTGGGACAGAGAGTGGTGGTCGCGGCCACTAATGTCTCTGGTCGTGGCCACAGGCCAAAAACTGACCATTTTTTTTCTTCAGTTTTTTCAATCTTTGTTGAACGGCTCAAAAAACTCAAATAACTCCCAATTCTCATTTTTAATTCCATATTAATCCAATTAAACATTGGTAACAGCTATGGGGGTTGGTGGAATTTGAAATTCAAAGGGTGTCTCTAAACTCTATAAATAGGAGTCTATAGCTCACTTGAAAGACACAACATTTCTATCCATTAGAGCACTTGGCTAGAAACACCTTGAGGCTTGATAATTCCAGAAAGCATTTCCAATATCTGAGAGAGATCCCTTAGTGCTTGAGTTAGGGGGAAAAAATCTTTTGGACAAAGGTTTTAAACCTTGTTCAAGTTGGTGATCCCCAACCCACTTCACTTAGGTTGTGTAAGAGAGAGTTTACTTGTGTTTTTGTTCTTCATTTTATTCTATTGTTTTTCTTCTTATTCTCTTGTTCTATTTACTTGTATATTTTGTTTAAGAGTTGTAATCTTTTTTTTTTTTGTTCAAACACTTTATTTACTTGTAATCTTTTGCTTAGAGTTGTATTCTCACTATTCTCTTCTTCTTCATCATCTTCTTCATTTTTTATTTTTTTTTTTGATCAAGAAGAAAGGGTGAACTTCATTAATCAAACAACCAGGATTACAAACACAAACAGCTCAAAACCGGCTAACAAAAGCAAGCCTCAACAGACAAAAACACAGCAGCTATAGCCGAACCAAAACAGGGAAAACAGAGCAAAACACTAGCCAATTACATAGTAAATTGAGCAATTAAACAAGTTTCCTGGATAGATAACTTCTTCTTACTAATACTATTAAGCCTGTGCTGCATTAAAAGCTTAACTTCAGCAACTAAACTGGAAGCAATCCGAGAACAAAGATCAAATATACAGCAATTGCGATTCCTCCATATGCAGTACACAACAGCAGCAAACAACATGTTATAAATGTGAGATAGTAACCCATTGTTTCTGCCAGAAAGCCAATCTCTCCATCTGTCAAATTCATAAGGCCATAAACTGATATCCAGCCACTCAGCTAAGAGCTCCAGAACCTTAACTGATAAAGAACAGGCAAAGAATAAGTGAGAGTGGCTCTCTTCAACAACACCACAGACTGGGCACATGACAAAATCAAGAGGCACTTTGAACCTCAACAGATTATCATAATTCAGTAACTGAGAATTTATGACCTGCCATAACAGAAATCTATGCTTAGGTAAGAATAATCTACACCATACAACTTTGTAGTATCCTACCTGAACATGATTCAAGGACTGAATATATAGATTGGCAGAGTTAAACTTCCCATTTAAACCAGCAGCAATGATATCCTCCTTACTGAATTTACCTATGAGATTGCATAATTTCCTCCAATACCAGCTGGTATCCTGAGGTAATCTATAGGACCAGAAATCAGAGTCTTTCAGATAAATTGAGTTAATCCATTTCACCCACAACACATCATGTTTTTCGGAGACAACCCAAATATACTTAGCAAATATAGCATGTTTCCATCGCTGCCCATTTCTGAAACCGAGCCCCCTAAAAGCCTTAGGCAAGCAGACTTTGTCCCAAGAAGCCATATGAATCTTACACCTATTACCATTAAGACCCCAAAGAAAGCCACAACAGAGCCTCTCGATTTCCTTGATAACACTTTGAGGTAGAACAAAAATGCTCATCCAATAATTCCTCAAACCAAACAAAACAGAATGAATAAGTTGCATTCTGCCTGCAAATGACAGATGTCTACTAGCCCAGGTGTGTAATCTCATTTTTATTTTTTGAATGATGACACCACAATCTTCATGCTTCCATTTTGTAGGTCTCATAGGAAATCCAAGATATTTCAGAGGGAACACCCCATCAGATAGGCTCAACTCAGCAGACAAAAGCTCTCGGTCAGTAGCTGAAATTCCCCCATAAAAAACCTGAGATTTGCTCTCATTAATCTGAAGACCAGTCACAGAACTAAACTCCCCCAACACACTCTTGATGATTTTAACTGATGACAAAACCCCTTTACAAAAAATCAATAATTCATCAGCAAAACAAAGGCTAATGAGCTTAAGATTCTTACATAAAGGATGGAATCTGAAGGCTGAGTTCTGCGTAGCTAAATGGAGACTACGAGTAAGATACTCTATAACTAAGACAGATAATAGAGGGGAGATAGGATCTCCCTGTCTCAGCCCCTTCGCCCCTTTGAACCTGCCCTGAATCCTTCCATTCATAATTAAAGAATAGGAAGTTTTGGAAATACAGGTCATTATCCAGCCAATGAATCTAGAAGGGAAGCATAACGCCTTTAGGAGATCCTCAATAAATCTCCAATCTATTGTATCGTAGGCTTTGCTTATGTCAACTTTAATTGCACACCGTGGTGAAATGGACGATCTTCTGTAATTCTTAATGATATCTTGACAAATGAGAACATTATGGGCTATTGATCTGCCTTGAATGAACGCTCCCTGATTAGAGTGAACTAAAAAAGGGAGGACTTTGGCTAATCGAGAGCAAAGTAGCTTTGAAACACATTTGTACAAAGTTGAGCAACACACAATAAGTCTAAAATCCACAACCCGATTAGGAGTATCAAATTTAGGAACCAAAGACAATGAAGTATTCAGCAATTCCTCTGGAATAAAACTTGTCTCAAAAAATTGGAGAACCGCTCTACAAATTTCATCCCCTATGTCCAGCCACATCACCTTATAAAACGCTGACCCAAAACCATTAGGACCAGGCGATTTGATGTTAGAAATACTAAACATGGCATCTCGAATTTCCTTATGCGTGAACGGTTTCAATAATAGAAGCTGCTGGTCTAGATTCAGTTTAACTCCCATATCCACAATCTTACTGTTTAAGCCCTTGAAAACCAAACTGGGACTTCCCATAATACCCTGAAAATGATTCAGAAAATGAGAAACAACTTCCGAGTAGTTGTCCACCACCCTACCTTGCTCATTGATGAACGTGGCTATTCTATTATCCTCTTTACGTTTCTTCATATAGGCGAAAAAGAACGCAGTATTCATATCCCCTTGATTCAGCCACCTTATCTTACTCCTTTGTGCTAAAAAGCTGTAATAGCTTTTCTCATGAACTCTGAAGTTAGCAGCTGCTGTTTTAACTTCTTCTTGAAAGATTATATTACTTGGATAAAGTTGAGCATAATACAAAGCATTCTGAAATTGATCCTTAGCTTTTTGAAATTGAACCCCTATATCTCCAATTCGGTCCATGTTGAACCTTTTTAGTTTATGCTTAAGCCTCATTGTCTTCAAGAAAATGGATTTCAAACCAGATCCCTTCATTGGCTGCTTCCAACACTCCAAAACCAGCTGCTTAAAATGAGCATGCTCAGTCCAAAAATTATAGAATCTAAAAGGTTTAACCCCTAAGTTCTCAATTGGTAAAACAGAAATGGTGCAAGAACAGTGATTGGAGCTAGTTTCCCATTTAAACACAGCAGTAGTATTGGGGAAGTCCACTGTCCAAACCTCATTGATAAAAACATGGTCTATTTTGGAATATATTCTAGACACTCCCTCTTGATTGTTAGTCCAAGTAAAGAAAGAACATGTACTCTTAAGGGCTTCCAAATGGTTTGAGGCAAACCAAAGAGCAGAATCAACCATTTCCATCTGAGAAACTGGCTTCCCCCACTCCTATCCTTCGCTGTAAAAACATCATTAAAATCTCCTAAAATCATCCAAGAATGACTCAGCTGAACAAGCTGAGAAATGCCTTGCCATAAACACTTCCTCTCCTCCAAAGTGTTTCTCCCATACACAAAAGTAATGTAAAAAGCCTGTTTATGACCTATCATTTTAACCAGGCAGTGAACAAATTGAGAATCCTCCTTTATCAAACTAACTTTGACAAAACCTTTCCTCCAAATTAACAATATTCTTCCTTCAGTCACTGAACTAGAAAAATAGTCCCAGTTTATGAACTTATTCATTATTAAGTCCTGCACTTTTTCTCCCTTCATTTTTGTTTCTAAGATAGCACCAATCCCTATTTTATTTTTGCTACAAATATCTAACATAGCAGCATGCTTTTTCGGGCTATTCAAGCCTCTTATATTCCAGCTAAGGATATTACAATTATCCATTAGAAGATTGTAAAATACCCCTGTCTCCAACACTCCCCTCTGTCTGATCCTGCAGGACCCCAAAACCATTTATCAACTTCTTCCCTTGGACCCCTACTTTGTGACCATTCTTGCTATTACTTCCTCTTTGTCCTTGCTTATTTTGAGACCCTAATTTCTTAGGAGTTTGCCAATTATTCTTTGCTGTCAACCCCCCAACATCAGTTACATCCACCAGCATCTCCTTTGCACCTGAAGACTGCCCCTGTCCAGCTTCAGCAACCACAGGCTTCTACTTATCCATTCCAGTATTTGATGGTATTCCTTGCTTGCCTTTACCCCTGTCATTTTCTTCAGAAAGTTGAGGAAGAGAAGTTTTCGGCCCCATTGGTTGCCTCTGCTCCTTGCGACACTCAAACATTGAATGACCATATCCCTCACAGTTTTTGCACTTGACAGGCAGCCACTCATAATCAACCCCTTGCTCCACTAGTTGACCTTGCTCATTCAAATAGTCAATAACCCTAGGAGGATTATCTGAGAGTTCAACCTCCACCAAGATCCTAGCAAACTGAACTCGAGATCTCTCTCGAGTAAATTTGTCGACCACAATCGGTTTACCTATAGTGCTCACTAAGGCACTAAGGCATTTGCTTCCCCAGTATTGAAGGCCAAGATCATGTAAACGAATCCACAAAGGAATTGAATGAATCAACCTAATTGCGTTCAAATCCGTAGTCCATGGGCGAACAATCATAGGTTTTCTGTCAAAGTGAATACAACCAGTCTCCAGCACATGATTTTTAGTAGCCTCGTCGTTAAACTTGACAATTATTAGCCCCATAGTCATCCTAGCATTTTGAGCAATCCCTAGATGACCCCAGACTCTCTTGATAAATCCTTCAAACACAGTCATTGGAGGATTAGCTCCAAGAACCATACAGATGACTGCTGTGTTCCAATTAGCCGCCTGGATTCTCACTTCCTCCTCATCAATTAGGGATATCCTCTTACCATCCTTAGTTAACGGTTCAGTAAACTCTAAGCTCTGTTCGCAGAAAGAGATATTACCCGAATTAAATTGATTCCAATGTTGTTGGGCTGAAGATTGAAAATCTCCATTCTCCACCTTGTCCGCCCAGCTAGTAGCAACAGCCCCATCTCCACATAGATCTTCTTCCTGAACACCATCATCAGCATTCTCTCCTAAATCGGACTCTGATAGAAGCTTACCCCGTATCTGTACATTATCCTCACTACGACCCTCTTCGTAAACAACCTCACACCCAGAATTTTAGATTGAAGGCAGACCTTGAACCTCTGATCTAGTCACTGGTTTCCTGACCGACTTCTTCTTATTCGCCATGGAAGAGGGAAAAACCGAGAGAGAAAACCAAACATTTTTCTTCATTTTCTTTGTTTATTTGCAATTTTCAGTTATAGAGTTGTAACCTTATTTAATCAATTTATATTTATTTGTAATATTATTGCATAGAGTTGTAATATTCTTACCTATTTCCATTGAGATAATCTATTTTTTCCTAACAATGCAGGATTGTTGTTGAGGCATGTTGATTATTAAATGTGGACATTGATTGCATATTAAATGCTTAGCAACTCCTGCTTACTTGTGTATGGCACTGACTAGTCAGGGTCGATATTGGTCGCGTATTACTGATCTGAAAGTCAGAAACGGCATAAGCGTCCTGAACGTAGGGTCAATTAAAGATTAGATCTAATCGATATCAGCGTTGAATAACTCTAGGAGCATTAATGCTGGACCAACCCTAAGGTCGATGAAACTTATAAACGCTTGGCTAGTCTAGGACTAGTTACTCAAAGTCAGGGCCTAAGGCCTAGGTGACTGCTTGTCACATGGCTAGGGAGCAGAATCCCTTGGTTGTGACTCTATGGTCATGTGGTAGGTTATATTGGTGACTATTTCATCAAGCACCTATCTTGATAAGCTAGTGAAATGATCACTTATTTATAAAGCCCAGGTGACCCTAGCGTCATATGGCAAAGGGAACGGAACCCACCTTAGTGACTTTTCAATTGTCACTCATTTATTTTAAACTGAGAGTCCTGAATGATTATTATGATCATTGTTGATATTATATTCATGCAATATTGTGTTTTCTTGCTGGGCTTTGGCTCATGGGTGATATGTTATGCAGGTAAAGGGAAAGAAAAGCTCACCCAGCCTTGAGTGGAGAGCTTAGATGGTGTTGCGTACATATGCGGTCGCTTAACCACCACTGCCAAGGAGTTCTCAGAGAAACTAGAGGGTTTACCCTATTTTTGCCGCTTAGGTCGGCGGGTTTGTATATTTGAAACTGTAATGACCATTTTGAGTTGTATATAACTTGTAAATGTTTTGATGGGCCCATGAACAGTTTTATGCTTTAAATAAAATATATAATTTCCTTTTGATTGGTTTTCCACCTTAGCTTGTTAATAATTCCTAGAAGCACATTTTTAACAAAATAGCTTGGGTAGCGAGTTAAATTCACGGTTCACCGTAACTGTTCTGGGGTAACCAGAGCGTTACAACTTGGTATCAGAGCGTGCCAAGGCTAGGGTTCCTGTAGACTGGCTGGGCATGTACACTCATCACTGAAGTCAAGCTCGACTCATGGTTTGGTAACTATTTATGTAGTTAAATGTATAACTGCTTAAGTATAATATATATGCTTTACATGTATACTTGATACGCCATGTTAAACCTATCCCCTGAATATTGCATCTTCAACAACCGTGTGCAAAATAGTACTGAAATTGCTGGAACATACTTATTAGTATTGTTGATTGTGAATCATTATGTGATACATGCTAAGTGCTAATTGCTATAATCATGTATCGACTTGTATATTTGTATGACTGTGGAATATGATAATTGTCTGCTTGTTTTTGGACCGTAAGGCGACAAGAGGTTTAGTTATCACTACCTGACTGGCCGTATTAACTATTGTTTCAGCAATGTATAAGTGATAAGAATGAATCTAGGACAGACAGAAATGTCAGCTGGCCAGAGTAATCAAGGCCAGAATAATAACAATCAGGGTCAAGAGAATGACCAAGGACAGATTCCATAGCCATCTCCTGCAAACTGGCAGCAGTTAATTAGCGATCTGCAGGCTACAGTGTTGAGACAGGGGGAAGAACTTCGTCTCCTGAGAGAACAGCAAGCACCTGTAGTAGCCAGTGTATCAAAGGCACCTCCTATGTCGGTGCCAGCAGCAGAGCAGCTGCCTGAGGTTGGTAATAAATGGGAGCCTCTCTATGAAGTTCAGGAAGTAGCAATCTCCAGTTTTTGAAGGCAGTGCAGATCCTGCCAAGGTAAAGTAGTGGATGAGTATGATTACCACCATCTTGGACTTCATGAGGGTGACTGGTAATGAGAGGGTGGCTTGTGCCACTTATATGTTTCGGGAGGATGCCCGAATCTGGTGGGAGGTTATTACCCAGACCAGAAATGTTAATGCTCTGAGTTGGGAAGAGTTTCAGACTCTGTTTAATGAAAAATATTATACTGATGTCATTAGGGTAGCAAAGGCTGAGGAGTTCATTAGGCTACTTCAGGGAGGTTTGTCAGTCCCTGAGTATGCCTTGAAATTTGATCGTTTGGCAAAATTTTCCATGGAGCTGGTGCCCACTGATGGGACCAGGAGGGAGAGATTTCTTCAAGGGCTATAGCCCAGATTAGCCCGTGATGTTCGTATTACCACTATGGCTGGGGTTACTACCTATACACAGGTGGTTGAGAAGGAACTCATAGCTGAGAGTGCAGAAAACAAGATCTGGCGAGATAGTGCAACCAGAAAGGAGTTTAGGAGGACAGGTCCTCCTTTTGTGGGTCCAAGTAGGGGTGGAGGCCCCAGTGATCAAAAGAGGAAGGTTCCTGACACCTTCCTGTTGGACAAAACTTATACAAGATCTTTATTTATTTTCATGTATATCTAATATTAAACAAATTAATACGAGATAGCTTAAAATATGTTTCTAAAATTGAGTTCAAAGAGAAACAAAGAATAGAATACTTACACTATGCGCAGTGGAATGAAAGAGTCATTCCTTCAGTTTCTCTAACTCTTGTATCCTCTCTGTCGCAAAGTATTATCAAGAAACTGACCCGATCTTCTATTTTCTTCATAGCCTTCCAGTGTATCCTTAGAATCACCTAGACTAGTGTGGGAAATTCTCAACACATGAGATAGATACAAAGAAGAATAAAAAATAATAATCAAAGAGGCTTAGAAAAGGACTTGTGTTTAGAGAGAATCTAAAACTATCAGAAAACCAGTGATTAAACTTATCTGTCGTCTCAGAAATCTTAACTTATGACTTCTCTCTAAGCACTCCTTTTATAGACTCAATTAGGCCATTAAATTTAATTAAAAAATCAATAAAATAATAGCCATTTTGAAGCCCTAGGTCGAAATTATCATGGGCTTTAGGCCCGTGAAATTTCTCATTTGATTATAAGCCCATTGAACTTAAAATCAAGGCCTGTATTATTTTCTATTGATTTAATTAATTAAATAATTATCTAAATCCTTTATCAAATTAATTGTTTATAATTTGAACCTTGATTTAAACTTATTTATTAATTTAGATACCAATTTATCTTAATTAATAAATCTGCCATAATTTCTCTTTTCTTATCAAAATTACACAACTCTGTGAAACTATCCAAAATTGACTTGGTCAACTTTGATAATTCTAATTGATAATTAAATCAATTAATTGAGACTATCTAGATGACTTTATCCAAGGTACAATGGGGACCATTGGCCTATGAAATCAAGCTCCAATAAATTTTCATAAATCTAACTAATAATTTACTAACTTATTAATTCCTAGTGACTCCACTATAGACTCGGAATTGCACTCTTAAATTCATAGAACGCTCTCTAACAAATATAGATATGCTATTAACTATCCATTGTTACAACCATAATTGTCACTCAATCCTCTATAGACGGTCTACAATGAGATAGGACTAAAATATTGTTTTACCCTTCATTGTATTTTATCCTTAAAACATTTAGTTCCTTGTAAATGATATTTCAGTAAACTAATTTAATTACTGAAATGAGATCTCTATCATTTAACACCTTGAACCAAACTAAAAGGAAACCATCATTTCACTTCTTCATCAGAAGCTATAGATGTTCATATCTATGATTAACACTCCCACTCAATTATACTACCGAGTTTCCAAGATGTAAGTATGAGCTAGTCCGTAGGGTAAGATGGTAACGAACAAGTCAAAGAACTCAAATAATACAATCAGTTAGAATACTAATCACTCAGAATTGAGATTGAATTGACATATGGTCAACTATAAGATATGACTAGAATAGATAATAACGGTATGTTTACTTATCTTATCAACTGTCAATATCGATCCTGTCCGATGTAACAAATACATCTGATCTTATCTACTTTGCTAATGTTCTGGAAAGAATATAACACTGTAATATGTAAGTAGATCATATCGTAGATTGGCAAGTCAGTGTAAATTCGGTGCATTGACTAATCTTAGGACTAACTTATTTTGAACATATAATCATATTTATATTCCACTGTGATTACGTCACTATAAATACGATTAGCTATATGCTTGGGATTTAATAGAAGTTTATATTAAACAAATAATCATGAAAATAAAACATGTGAGCAAAGTGATTGACCAAGTCAAAAAAATGATTTCTAATCTTTTATTGATAATAAAATGAGATTACAAAGAATTTGAGCTTTAATTAGGGCATAAAACCCCAACAATTCCCAGTTCCAGGTCTTGATAGGCGGCCCTGTGGTATTTCAATGGGTCGTCCAGGTGGTAATGAGGCTTGGTAGTCTTATCCTAAGTGCCCTAGGTGCAAGAGGCATCATTTGGGAGAGTGTAGGGCAAGGGCCTGCTTCTCATGTGGAGCAGTGGGTCATCTTAGAAAGGATTTCCCTAAGGCAAGAAAAGAAGAACCCAGGAAAGCGGATAGCTCGGCCCCAGCTCGAGTGTTCGCGTTGACACAAGAAGAAGCTCAGGCTTCTCCCTCAGTAGTTACAGGTTAGCTTCTTAGTGCTGGAACCCCTTATAATGTTTTGATTGATTCTAGTGCTACACCTTCTTTTGTTGCTAGTAGTATTATTGATAGACAGTGTAGACCATGTGATTTTTATGCTGTGGGGTTTGGAAATTTGTTACCCACTGGAAAGTTAGTGGTATCCAGGAGATGGGTCAAATCTTTGCCAGTAATAGTGGAGGGCAGAGAGTTGTCAGTGGACTTGATAGAGTTGGTTATGACTGACTTCGATATGATATTGGGTATGGATTGGTTAGCGAAGTATAGGGCAACCATTGATTGCAAAAGGTTGATGGTTACCTTTGAGCCTGAAGGTGGGATCATTTTTTGTTTGTTGGTACTGTGCATGGACCTCGCATACCTATGATTTCTATATTAAGGGCTAGAGATCCTATGCAAGGGGGTTGCACTGGATTCTTGGCCAGTGTGGTTGATACCACTCAGGTCATGCCAGTGAGACCAAAAGATACTCGACTTGTTTGTGAATTCCTGGATGTGTTTCCAGAAGATTTGCCAAGGTTGCCACCACACAGAGAGATAGAGTTCGTGATAGAACTGGCACTAGGGATGAAACCAGTGTCTAGAACACCTTACAGAATGGCCCCAGCTGAGTTGAAAGAATTATAGGTACAGTTGCAAGAACTGTTGGATTTGGGTTGTATCAAACCCAGTTTCTCACCTTGGGGTGCGCCAGTTCTATTTGTGAAAAAGAATGATGGTTCTCTGAGAATGTGTATTGATTACAGAGAACTGAATAAGTTGACAATTAAGAACAAGTATCATTTGCCAAGGATAGATGATTTGTTTGATCAGTTGCAAGGTAAGAAGGTATTCTCAAAGATCGACCTTCGTTCTGGTTATCATCAGTTGAGGGTCAAGGAGGGAGACATACCGAAGACTGCTTTTCGTACTAAGTATGAGCATTATGAGTTCTTAGTCATGTCTTTTGGATTGACTAATGCCCCTGCTACTTTTATGGATCTGATGAAAATAGTGTTCAAGGATTATCTGGACCAGTTTGTGATCGTCTTCATCGATGATATCCTGGTATGTTCTCAGTCTGAGTCAGAGCATGAGCAACATTTGAGGTTGATTCTACAGAGAGTGAGGGAACACAGACTATTTGCAAAGTTCAAGAAATGTGAGTTCTGATTATCTCAGGTATCCATTCTTGGGCACATTGTCTGTAAGGAGGGGATTAAGGTATATCCAGCAAAGATTGAAGCGGTCAGAGATTGGCTGTAATGCCCTGGTTACCCCAGAACAGTTACGGTGATCGGTGAACCAGAAATTTGACCTACTACCCGAGTCCTTTGGTTAAAAACGTGCTCTAAGTGTAATTAACAGGTTAAGGTGTAAAACCAATAAAAAGGAAAGGATATATTTATTATAAACTGCTCATGAGCTAATCAAAACAATTACAAGTTGTTCTCAATACAAAATGGTCACTACTGTTTCAAATTTACAATCCCGCCGACCTAAGCAACAAAATAGGCCCTAGTTCCTCTGAGAACTCCTTGGCTGTGGTGGTCAAGCGGCCGCATATGTACACATCACCACCTAAGCTCTCCACTCAAGGTTGGGTGAGCATTTCTTTCCCTTTACCTGCACCACATAGCATCCATGAGCCAAGGCCCAGCAAGAAAACACAATATAGCATGATATAGTATCAACAATGATCATAATAATCATTCAGGACTAACAGTCCAAAACAGATAGGTGACAGTCACAAAAGTCACAAAAGTGGGTACAGCCCCCTCTAGCCATGTGACGATAGGGTCACCAGGGCTTAACAGATAAGTGAACCTTTCATAGCTTAAATAGGATAGGTGCATGGTGATTAGTCACCAACATAACCTTCCTCATGACCATAAAGTCATAACCTTGTAACATCGTTCCCTAGCCATGTGACAAGCAGTCAGCTGGGCCCTAGGCCCCGGCTCTAGTAACTAGTCTTAGACTAGACAAGCGCTTATAAGTTCATCGACCTTAGGGTCGGTCCAACGTTAATGCCTTAGAGCCATTCAACGCTGATATCGATTAGATCTAATCTTCATTTGGCCTTGTGTTCATGACGCTATGCCATTTCTGACTCTTAGGTCAGTATCCCTGACTAGTTAGTACATATACAAGTATACAACATTCACCAGCATTTAATAGGCAATCCATGTCCACATTTATCAATCAACATGCCTCTATACGATCTCGCATGTCACATATACACAGGGTGCAGTTTTCTTACCTCAGATTCGAGCTGGAACGATTAAAAGAACGATCCTTGAGAACGATCAACCTTTAGTCCTTTAGCGGTCACCTAATCATAACCAAACACGGGACATCATTAATAATAATGATCAACATAGGTTTCCAAACCAATATCTAGCCTCTGGGACAACAATCCAAACTAATCCGAGTAGTAGGAATACTCCCGAGGCCTATAACTAAGTTCCCAGGGTCGAAACATGCAAACGGGGTGAAAACTGGGCAAGGGCTGCGGCCCTAGCACCTTGGGCCGCGACCCCCAGAACAACCTGAAGCAAGGGCCACGGCGCCCAGCAGGCACAAAGAGCCCCACCTGCTTCTTCATGTCAGGGCCGCGACACCCCAAGAACAGGGCCGCGGTCCCCAACTCTGGGCCATTCCCAAACACGTTTTTAACACTCCAAAGCCTCCAAAATCATACCTAAACATTCCCCAATCATCAAATCAAAGTTCACAAGCGTCCCAATGCTCCAAAACCCTCAAAACCCAAGGTTCAAACGAACTGAAAACTCAACAATTTACAAAATTCAATTTAAAGCTTAGAAACTCGAAAAACTCAAAACTTAAACTTTGATTACCTTCGATTGGGTTGTTTTCCGTCAAATCCTTCAGTTAAGAAGCTTCTAATCTTTCCTAGGATCGCTATGCCTCAATCCTCGCTTGATTCCGACTCCTCGAACTCGAGATTTCTTCAAAAAGGCTCAAACGGTAAAACGAACCAACGAAAGGGAGAACGAGAGGTTTTCTAACGTACTTCTATCTGATAAGCTACTTCAAGCCTAAGGAACCTCAAATAAAACCTAGTGCTCGGGACCCCGAAAACACCCCTGGGGATATTATAGTCAAAACTTCCAGAATTTCATCCTGATCTCAAATATTCCCAATTTATCATCAAATAAACATTCCTATTACCCAATAATTAACCCCGTTATGCTAAAACTGCTAATCCATTATACATGACCGTCTCATGCCGAATAGCTCGAATATATCTCCATAATAATGGAATCTCATTCACAGATCACATTATGCACCCAAATACACAAATATACCCTTAACGAGCCAAATTATCAAAATATCATAATATTCAAATGTGGACCCACATGCACGCATATAACATCATATCATAATATAATTCACATATACATGCATATTATCAATTAATGGCATGATTAAACAAGTATGGCCCTCCCGGCCTACTATTCCCGCCATTAAACCACATCGGAGATTTTGGGGCATTACAACTATCCCTTCCTTACAGAAATTTCGTCCTCGAAATTTACCTGAACAGCTCGGGATACTGATTCTGCATATCTGACTCCAGCTCCCAGGTCGCTTCCTCGACCTTGCTGTTCCTCCATAATACCTTAACCAAAGGTATCGTCTTATTTCTGAGGACCTTATCTTTCCTGTCAAGTATCTGAACTGGCTGCTCCTCAAAGGAGAGATCTGGCTCAAGCTCCAGATCTTCATAACTCAAAATATGATTCACATCAGATACATACCTTCGAAGAGCTGATACATGGAACACATTATGCACAGTCGACAACGTCGGTGGCAAGGCCAACCTGTAAGCCACTTGACCAATCCTCTCTAGGATTTCAAATGGACCTACATATCTAGGGCTTAGCTTGCCCTTCTTCCCAAACCTTCTCACCCCTTTCCATGGTGAGACTCTAAGGAAGACATAGTCTCCTACTTGAAACTCCACGTTCCTGCATTTGGGATCTGCATAACTCTTCTGTCTACTTTGAGAAGTAAGCATTCTAGCTCTAATCTTCTCAATGGCCTCACTGGTCCTCTGAACTGCCTCAGGACCTAAGTATCTCCTTTCACCTGTCTCATCCCAATGAATGAGAGATCTAGACTTCCTGCCATACAACATCTAATAAGGTGCAACTCCAATGGTAGACTGATAACTGTTGTTGTAAGAGAATTCTATCAAAGGCAGATACTTACTCCAAGATCCACTAAAGTCCAGCACACATGCTCGTAGCATGTCTTCCAATATTTGGATCGTCCTCTCAGATTTCCCATCTGTCTGAGGATGATATGTTGGTTTTTATTGATCAAATCAGAGATTATGCGCAGCGGAACAACAATCAAATTGTTAGATTAATCCCATAAGATTTCTAGATCTACTTCTTCACATGCATATATATATTGAATCAAGGACATGAATAAAAAAATTACCTCAGGTCCTTCCTTGCTGCTATATTTTCGTATGGCTAAATCCTCAAGATCTCACACCAAGATCTTCCAAAATGTTCTCAGGCACACAAAGAACGAGTGTGGGCTCGCTATACAAATAATAGGCAATAAACTATTTATCAGATGTTCTCAACACATGAGATCTGATAAAGTTTTGGACCTAGGTTTTGTGAAGAACAATGACTTTTGTTTATGTCACTGTTCTCTTTCTCTGAGAGAGATTCCTGGATATTTTTCAATCCCTGAAAAATTACATTTTGTGAAAAACTGATATCTTATATTTAATATATCCTATATATTAAAATATTTGTTATTTTAAAACAAATTCAAAATAACTGATCAGTTATCAGATTTTTGTTTAAACAATAATATTTTAATCATATTAAAATATCTCATTATTTATTTAATATTTAAATAACTAAAATTGTGGAATCAAGAGACTGAGTACACTCTCTTATGCGTGTAGCACAGTGCATGTGCACTGTGCCACACGTGTACCACATGCCTGTGATGGCATGTGATTTTTCCCAATTTTTATTATTATTTAAATACCAAAAATCCCAAAAATAAATTAACTCAAAATTAATTATATTTTTGTCAAATCAAATAATTAATTAATTACACATAATTAAGCAATAATTATGTTTGATACATAGAAAAATATTTTACTTATCACATAAGTCCTTTTTTGCCAATTTTTGTATTTACCTTTGTCAGTGTTTGTTTGAGCCATTTTGGGGACCATTGACCCATAACATTAAGCTCCAATAAATTGAAACTAAATAATTAAACTCTTTAATTATAATAGTTAATTTATTAATTCTGATATTACTCCACTATAAATTCAGAATTGCACTCTTTATGTTATAGATATACTTTTACAAAAATCTTTTTCTTAAGTCGTCCATTGATATAACCATCTTACAATAGTTCAACCCTCTAATTAATTAGTTCATAAATTAGAATGGAAGAATTACCATTTTACCTTTCTAATTTACTTCTTATTCCTTAAGTACCATTAATTCGCTAGTGAATAATTAATCTATAATCTAATCATAGATTTGAGCTCAAAATCATCCAGTTCCAGAATTAACCCTTAAGGGAACTAATATACGATCCGTTAGGAAATATTAGATTTCGTATTGTTGATACATGTTCCTAGCCATCCATGATATTAAATCTCCAAAACAAAAGTCTTTAGCCTCATTCTTTGAAGAGACCTTAACGAATGAATCAAAAGATTTAATTAATATGAACAGGAGTTCATGAACACTCAAGATTTAGGTTGATTTATAAATGATCATCAGTTATGATATGAATTACAAGTCTTTATTATTAAATGGTTTTTGGATAAAGACTTTAATTCATATCGATTCATGTCATATATAATCATATTATATAAAGCACCTTTACCGAGATGTCTTTCCACATCAATAATCCGAATCTAGATTATTTGTATCATTATGATACTCAGTAAACCGTACTTACAACTCCAATTAAAGAATTCCATAACTTTAATTTGTTGTTGTTGACTATTTTTATTCATTCATGTGATCTTAATTCTCTCATACTAATACAAGATCACATCCTCAATAATGAATATGGAATTTTTCTGATATTTACAAAATTATTCAAACAATAATTTAACAATCTAAATATGACAATAATAATAAACAATTGTATTTATTTATTCACTGAAAAAACAAATGTCTTTACATGCTTTTAGGATACACTCCTAACATGATAAGAAGTACTGAACTTCAATTGTGTTCCCATGGCCTTCTGCAAACTCCCCCAGAACTTGGAAGTAAAAATAGGGTCCCGATCTGACACGATCGACCTAGGCACTCCATGGAGGCGCACGATCTCTCTCACATAGAGATCTGCATACTGGTCAACTGTATAAGTAGTCCTCACTGGCAGAAAGTGAGCTGACTTGGTGTAGCGATCCATTATCACCCAAATAGAATCATGCTGACCAATAGTCCTGGGTAAGCCCACCACAAAATCCATCGTGATGTCTTCCCACTTTCACTCTGGGATATCCAGAGGCTCTAATAACCCTACCGGCTTCTGATGCTCAACTTTGACCTGTTGACATGTCAAGAACTTAGCCACATACTCAACCACATCCCTCTTCATCCACGGCCACCAATACAACGATCTCACATCTTGATACATCTTTGTGGTGCCTGGATGCAAAGAGTAAGGTGTAGTATGAGATTCATCCAGAATCTCTCGCCTCAAAGCAGTGTCTAACGGAACACATATCCGCCCCTTGTATCTCAACAAGCCCATCTCAGACATTGTATAATCTCTAGATGCTCCAGCCAAAACATCATCTTTAATCTTGATCAGCTGTGGATCACTCAGCTGACCCTCCTTAATTCTCTCCAACAGCGTAGACTGCAGCGTAATATTAGCCAATTGGCCCACCAGCAACTCTATACCAGCTCTGGTCATATCATCTGCTAATTCTCTGGCTATCAACCCACACCATGAATCTGTCCCGGACCCTTCCGGCTTAAAGCATCAGCTACCATGTTGGCTTTTCCTAGATGATACAAAATCTCACAGTCATAATCTTTTACTAACTCCAGCCAACGCCTTTGCCTCATATTCAAGTCTTTCTATGTGAAGAAGTATTTCAGGCTCTTGTGGTCTGTATAATCTCACACTTCTCTCCATAGAGATAATGCATCCATATCTTTAAAGCAAAGACCACAGCTGCTAGCTCTAAATCATGGGTGGGATATCTCTTTTCATACTCCTTCAATTGACGTGAAGAATAAGCAATTACCTTCTCTGACTGCATTCGGACACAGCCTAAACCCTGATGAGAAGAATCACAGTAAATCGCAAACTTCTCCTGATCTGTTGGAAGACTCAGAATCTAAGCTGTAATCAACCTGTGCTTCAGTTCCTGGAAGCTATTCTCACATTTATCTGACCACACAAATTTCTGACTCTTGCGTGTCAGTTCAGTCAATGCACCATCAATCTTTGAGAACCCTTCCATGAAACACCTATAATAACCTGCCAATCCAAGGAAACTTCTAACCTCAGAATCATTCTTTGGCCTTGGCCAATCTCTCACCGCTTTGATCTTTGCTGGATCTACCTTAATCCCCTCCTTACTGAAAATATGCACAAGAAAGGATACCTGAGATAACCAGAACTCACATTTCTTGAATTTTGCAAAGAGCCTGTGTTCCCTTAGTCTCTGTAGAACCAATCTCAAATGATACTTATGTTCTGACTCAGACTGAGAATATACCAGAATATCATCGATAAAAACGATCACAAACTGGTCTAGATAATCCTTGAACACTCTGTTCATCAGATCCATAAAAGCAGCAGGGGCATTAGTAAATCCAAATGACATAACTAAGAACTCATAATGCCCATACCTAGAACGAAAAGCAGTCTTTGGTATATCTCCCTCCTTAACCCTCAACTGATTATAACCAGAACGAAGGTCGATCTTTGAGAATACCTTCTTACCTTGCAACTGATCGAATAGATCATCTATCATTGGCAAAGGATACTTGTTCTTAATTGTTAACTTATTCAGTTCCCTGTAATCAATACACATTCTCAGAGAACCATCCTTCTTCTTTACAAACAGAACTGGCGCACCCCAAGGTGAAAAACTAGGTCTGATAAAACCTAAATCCAACAGTTCTTGCAACTGCACTTTTAATTCTTTTAACTCAGCTGGGGCCATTCTGTAAGGTGCTCTAGACACTGGCTCCGCCCCTGGTGCCAGTTCTATAACAAACTCAATTTCTTTATGCGGTGGCAACCCTGAAAAATCTTCTGGAAACACATCCAGAAACTCACAAACTAACCTGGAATCATTTGGTCTCACTGGCACGACCTGGGTGGTATCAACCACACTGGCCAAGAATCCAATGCAACCTCCTTGCAATAGATCCCTAGCCTTCAATACAGAAATCATAGGTATACGAGGTCAATGCACAGCACCAACAAACACAAAAGGATCCTCACCTTCAGGCTCAAAGGTGACAATCTTTCTTCTACAATCAATAGTTGCCCCATACTTTGCCAACCAGTCCATACCCAATATCATATCAACGTCAGTCATAACCAACACTATTAAATCCACTGATAACTTTCTGCCTTCCACTGTCACTGGCAAAGATCTGACCCATCTCCTGGATACCACTAACTCTCCAATGGGTAACAAAGTACCAAACCCCACAGCATAAAAATCACAAGGTCTACACAGTCTATCAATAACACTACTAGCAACAAAAGAATGTGTAGCACCAGAATCAATCAACACATTATAAGGGGTTCCAGCACTAAGAAGCTGACCTGTAACAACTGAAGGAGAAGCCTCAGCTTCTGCTTGAGTCAAAGCGAACACTCGAGCTGGAGCCGAGTTGTCCGCTTTTTTGGGTTCTTCTTTTCTTGCCTTAGGGCAATCCTTTTTAAGATAACCCACTGCTCCACATGAGAAGCAGGCCTTTTCCCTACACTCTCCCAAGTGATGCCTCTTGCATCTAGGACACTCAAGATAAGACTTCCAGGCTTCACTACCACCTGGACGACCCATTGAAATACCACGGGGTCGCCTATCAGGACCTGGAACTGGGAAGGTGTCAGGAACCTTCCTCTTCTGATCACTGGGGCCTCCACCCCTACCTGAACCAACAAATGGAGGACCTGGCCTCCTGAATTCCTTTCTGACTGCACTATCACGCCAGATTCTATTCTCTGCACTCTCAGCTGTGAGTGCCTTCTCAACCACCTGTGCATAGGTAGTAACCCCAGCCACAGTGGTGATATGTACATCTCGGGCTAATCTGGGTTGTAGCCCCTGCAAGAATCTCTCTCTCCTGGTCCCATCAATGGGCACTAGCTCCATGGAAAACTTTGCCAAACGATCATACTTTAAGGCATACTCAGTGACTAATAAGTTCCCCTGAAGAAGCCTGATAAACTTCTCAGCCTTTGCCGCCCTGATGGCATCATTATAATACTTTTCATTAAACAGAGTCTGAAACTCTTCCCAAGTCAGGGCATTCACATTCTTGGTCTGGGTAATCACTTCCCACCAAATCCGGGCATCCTCCCGAAACATATAAGTGGCATAGGCCACCCTCTCATTACTAGTTACCCTCATAAAATCAAGGATAGTGGTAATCATGCTCATCCATTGTTTAGCCTTGGCAGGATCTGCACTGCCTTCAAAAACTGGAGGTTATTGCTTCCTGAACCTTTCATAGAGAGGCTCCCACTTATTTCCAACCTCAGACAGCTGCCCAGCTACTGGCACCGACACAGGAGGTGCCTCTGATACACTGGCCACTGCAGGGCCTTGCGTTGCTTCATAAGACGAAGTTCTTCCCCTGTTTTAATATTGTAGCCTGTAGATCACTCACTATCTGCTGCCAGTTTACAGGAGCTGGCTGTGGAATCTGTGACTAGTCATTCTCCTAACCCTGGCTATTATTATTATTCTAGCCCTGATCACTCTGGCCAGCTGAAGTATCTGTTTGCCCTTGATTCATTCTTATCTGTATACCTTACTGAAACAATGGTCAATACGGCCAGTCAAGTAGTAATAACTAAACCTCTTGCCACCTTACGGTCCAAGAACAAACAGACAATTATCACATTCCACAGTCATACAAATATATAGACAGATACATGTTTATAGCATTTAGCACTCAGCATGTATCACATAATAGTTCATAATCAATCATACTTATAGGTATGTTCCAGCAATTTCAGTACTAATAAGCACACATTTGTTGAGAATATAATATTTCAGGGCACGGGTTTAACATAGCGTCTCATGCATACAGGTAAAGCATATATACTATATATAAGCAGTTATATATATAACTACATAAATAGTTACCAAACCATGAGTTGAGCTTGACTTCAGTGATGTGTGAACATGCCCAGCTAGTCTACAGGAACCCTATCCTTGGCACTGCTCTGATACCAAGTTGTAACGCCCTGGTTACCCCAGAACAGTTACGGTATCGGTGAACCAAAAATTTGACTTGCTAACCGAGTCCTTTAGTTAAAAATGTGCTCTAACTGTAATTAACAGGTTAAGGTGTAAAACCAATAAAAAGGAAATTATATATTTTATTATAAACTGCTCATGAGCTAATCAAAACATTTACAAGTTGTTCTCAATACAAAATGGTCATTATTGTTTCAAATTTACAATCACGCCGACCTAAGCGGCAAAATAAGGCAAACCCCCTAGTTCCTCTGAGAACTCCTTGGTCGTGATGGTCAAGTGGTCGCATATGTACACATCACCACCTAAGCTCTCCACTCAAGGCTAGGTGAGCTTTTCTTTCCCTTTACCTACACCACATAGCACCCATGAGCCAAGGCCCAGCAAGAAAACACAATATAGCATGATATAATATCAACAAAGATCATAATAATCATTCAGGACTATCAGTCCAAAATAAATAGGTGACAGTCGCAAAAGTCACAAAAGTGGGTACAACCCCCTCTAGCCATGTGACAATAGGGTCACCAGGGCTTAACAGATAAGTGAACCTTTCATAGCTTAAACAGGATAGGTGCATGGTGATTAGTCACCAACATAACCTTCCTCATGACCATAGAGCCATAACCTTGGAACATCGTTCCCTAGCCATGTGACAAGCAGTCACCTGGGCCCTAGGCCCCGGCTCTAGTAACTAGTATTAAACTAGACAAGCACTTATAATTACATTGACCTTAGGGTCGGTCCAGCGTTAATGCCTTAGAGCCATTCAACGCTGATATCGATTAGATCTAATCTTCATTTGGCCTTGTGTTCATGACGCTATGCCATTTCTGACTCTTAGGTCAGTATCCCTGACTAGTCAGTACATATACAAGTATACAACATTAGCTAGCGTTTAATAGGCAATCCATGTCCACATTTATCAATCAACATGCCTCTATACGATCTCGCATGTCACATATACACAGGGTGCAGTTTTCTTACCTCAGATTCGAGCTGGAACGATTAAAAGAACAATCCTTGAGAACGATCCTTGAGAACGATCAACCTTTAGTCCTTTAGCGGTCACCTAATCATAACCAAACACGGGACATCATTAATAATAATGATCAACATAGGTTTCCAAACCAATATCTAGCCTCCGGGACAACAATCCAAACTAATCCGAGTAGTAGGAATACTCCCGAGGCCTATAACTAAATTCCCAAGGTCGAAACATGCAAACGGGGTGAAAACTGGGCAAGGGCTGCGGCCCTAGCACCTTGGGCCGCGACCCCCAGAACAACCTGAAGCAAGGGCCACGATGCCCTTCATCAAGGGCCGCGACACCCAGCAGGCACAAAGAGCCCCACCTGCTTCTTCATGTCAGGGCCGCGGCACCCCAAGAACAGGGCCGCAGTCCCCAACTCTGGGCCATTACCAAACACGTTTTTAACACTCCAAAGCCTCCAAAATCATACCTAAACATTCCCCAATCATCAAATAAAGTTCACAAGCTTCCCAATGCTCAAAAACCCTCAAAACCCAAGGTTCGAACGAACCGAAAACTCAACAATTTACAAAATTCAATTCAAAGCTTAGAAACTCGAAAAACTCAAAACTTAAACTTTGATTACCTTCGATTGGGTTATTTTCCATCAAATCCTTCGGTTAAGAAGCTTCTAATATTTCCTAGGATCACTATGCCTCAATCCTCGCTTGATTCTGACTCCTAGAACTCGAGATTTCTTCAAAAAGGCTCAAACGGTAAAATGAACTAACGAAAGGGAGAACGAGAGGTTTTCTAAAACCTAGTGCTCGGAACCCCGAAAACACCCTCGGGGATATTATAGTCAAAACTTCCAGAATTTCATCCTGATCTCAAATATTCCCAATTTACCATCAAATAAACATTCCTATTACCCAAAAATTGACCCCGTTATGCTAAAACTGCTAATCCATTATACATGACTGTCTCATGCCGAATAGCTCGAATATATCTCCATAATAATGGAATCTCATTCACAGATCACATTATGCACCCAAATACACAAATATACCCTTAACGAGCCAAATTATCAAAATATCATAATATTCAAATGTGGACCCACATGCATGCATATAACATCATATCATAATATAATTCACATATACATGCATATTATCAATTAATGGCATGATTAAACAAGTATGTCCATCCCAACCTACTATTCCCGCCATTAAACCACATCGGAGATTTCGAGGCATTACATTGGCCAAGGCCAAAGAATGATTTTGAGGTTAGAAGTTTCCTTGGATTGGCAGGTTATTATAGGCGTTTTGTGGAAGGTTTCTCAAAGATTGCTACTGCATTGACTGAGTTGACACGCAAGAGTTAGAAATTTGTGTGGTCACATAAGTGTAAGAAAAACTTCCAAGAATTGATGCAGAGGTTGATTACAGCTACGATTTTGAGTCTTCCGACAGATCAGGAGAAGTTTGTGATTTATTGTGATGCTTCTCATCAGGGTTTGGGCTGTGTTCTGATGCAGTAAGAGAAGGTAATTACTTATGCTTCTCGTTAGTTGAAGGAGTATGAAAAGAGATATCCCACTCATGATTTGGAGTTGGCGGCTGTGGTCTTTGCTTTAAAGATATGGAGGCATTATCTTTATGGGGAGAAGTGTGAGATCTATACAGACCATAAGAGCCTGAAATATTTATTCACCTAGAAAGACTCGAATATGAGACAAAGGCATTGGCTGGAGTTAGTAAAAGATTATGACTGTGAGATTTTGTATCATCCAGGAAAAGCCAACGTGGTAGCTGATGCTTTAAGCTAGAAGGGTCCGGGGAAGATTTTTGGTGCGATGCTGATAGCTAGAAAGTTAGCTAATGATATGACCAGAGCTGGTATAGAGTTGTTGGTGGGCTAGTTGGTTAATATTACACTATAGTCTACACTGTTGGAGAGAATCAAGGAGGGTCAGATGAGTGATCCACAACTGATCAAGATCAGAGAGGATGTTTTGGCTGGAGCATCCAGAGATTATACCGTGTCTGATTTGGGCTTGTTGAGATATAAGGGGCGGATATGTGTTCCGTTAGACAATGTTTTGAGGCGAGAGATTCTAGATGAATCTCATACTACACCTTACTATTTGCATCCAGGCACCACAAAGATGTATCAGGATGTGAGATCGTTGTATTGGTGGCCAGGGATGAAGAGATATGTGGTAGAGTATGTGGCTAAGTGCTTGACATGTCAACAGGTCAAGGCTGAGCATCAGAGGTCGGCTGGGTTATTGCAGCCTCTGGATATCCCAGAGTGGAAGTGGAAAGACATCATGATGGATTTCGTGGTGGGATTACCCAGGACTGTTGGTCAACATGACTCTATTTGGGTGATAGTGGATCGCTACACCAAGTCAGCTCACTTCTTGCCAGTGAGGACTACATATATACAGTAGATCAGTATGCAAATCTATATGTGAGAGAGATCATGTGCCTCCATGGAGCGCCAAGGTTGATAGTTTTAGAGTCCAAAGAGCTTTACTTAGCTAAGTTAGATAGTAGTATAATAGTAATAGTAGTATTATCTTTATGACTGTGGATTTTTGGTTCAGACCGGGATTTATTTGGACACTCATAGTAGTACTTGTAGATTTTCCAAGTTTAACCTATAGTTTAGGAATATTAATTTTAACCTAAGGTTTGATTAATATGACTGATATTGAGGATAATATTTATTATACTATAAGGTTTAGATGAGTACCAATTAGATAATAGCACATGTTATGTATAGGTTTATTAATGATTAAGTATTTTGAGGATTTAATTTATTAAGGTTAAAAATTTGAATACTCTAAGGTCAGTCAGCAGCTTTGAAAACGTTAGAGGGCTTAGTCAAGGTTGTTTACTCAATTCAAATTAAGCTAAAAATGTGTAATTTCGTGTTTAAATATTCAGCGTATGCCGATATATCGCATAGGGGGCGATATATCGCAGTACGAAGATACGGAAAACACGAAAACGTTGCACGATTGCCTCGGGCATAATGGCCCAGGCGATATATCGCCTATAGGGGGCGATATATCGCCCTTCTCAGCATATTTTGAAAATTTTCAAAAACGTTCTCCATTCAAACCTTCAACCTCTTAATAAGTCCAGCACCTTTCTGAACGAGTCTTCAGCCTCTGCTGAACGATAATTCAAATGTTTTTCACTTAAAAAGCCATTATTTTTATTCAAGTTAAATGAAGATCTATTCATTCCTAAACTCTATAAATAGGACCTAGTACCCAGCCATTTATTCATCTATTACTCTAATTTCAGAGGCTGCAAGTTGCTAGGTGAGTGTGAGAGTGTAAACACTTGGGTTGGGAATTATAAGCTTGACCACTATAAGCTTATCAAACACTTGGGGAAGTAAGGTTTATTCACATTTTGGTTCAAGGTTTAGATCGGTCATATAAGTCTTCAAGGTATTTCCAAACTCTAGTCCATTTCTGTATTATGTTCTTTAAAAAATTCTCATAGTTTTCTACTCATTCTAACCTTATTCTTATTCTTGGTTAGGAAATCCAAGTTCTTAAGCACAAGGATTTTGGTGAGTATATTTTGATAGCATAGTCCCTTTTTCACTTTCATCCCTTTTCTTCAATATACTCACCATATTATAAATGGTTTTTAGGAGTGTTCCAAGGTCCCAAATCAGTCCTCATATCCCGGTTATTTTGGTAAGGAAAATAGGATAGGATTTATGTGTTATATGATTTTATATGTTATCTTATGAATATGTGTTATGAAAAAAAATGCTATGTTAAGTATGTTTGTAGACTTGGGCATATGACCTATACAACTAACAAGCCCCAAATAGATTATGGGCATATGACTTGCTTAGCTAGCAAGAGCCCACTCTTCTAATGGGCATATGACTTGTTTAGTTTATGGGACCCCAAGTAATAATGGCCATTATAGTATGTATGTGACATAAGTGTTATAGTATGTTTTTATGTTGCATTATGAATTTTTATGTATATGGCTATATGTTAGATTTTCCTTGCTGGGCATTAGGCTCATTCCTTTTATGTTTATATGTGCAGGAAAATAGCTATAGTGGCGGGAAAGGTTCATGGATGCTTTGGGAATGTGTATTGAGGCGGAATGGATTCAAGGAGTCGAGAGTTTCGATTTCGAGGATGTAGTCTTTCTTTATGATTTATGTGTATTTTTCCGCACCTATTTATATAATCTCTTTTCATTACAATTAAGTTATGTTTTTTTTTTAAACAATGGGATCCCATATCCTACTTTGAGTTTATGCAAGTTTAACATTTGTTTTTACAAGTTTTAAATAAAGTATGGTTATTTCACTTGTAAGTATTATTAGGGATTAGTGGCTATGCTTAAGTTTTCATTAATGGTCCATAAGTCTAGAGTAGTTGGGTCATTGCAATCGTATCAGATCGGGACCACTATTGCATTGCTACTGAGTCCGTGCTCCACAAGTTGCTCAACATCTAAAGCCACACCTGGAAAAATGTTGGAAAGTAACATAATGAGCTAACGCTCAGTAAGCAAATATCATGCATACACATACACATGAATTTCGTGAGTTTGTAGTACACATATACTAATATGCTAACTTATATACTTATGCATTTCATTTATTGCTCATGCACTTTCAAACTTTACTTTTATGCTCTTTCTTTTAGTTTCACATTTTTATGGGCCCAATATCACTTGTGCACATTGTTTGATTCGGCCAATGCCTGCAGGGCTTGTTACACATATCATATAGAATCCCATGGGTTCTCCTCCGGCTAGCCATCATCGCAGCTAGGCTCATCATAACACTCATATCATCGTTGCCATAGCTGCCATACTTATTACACATATGGAGGAGAAAGACGAGAACATGGCAAACATATCTGAATGGTCAACTCTGACCTAGCCCACACTAGTGGGCAGCCACTATAAGCCTTATAGACCTCCGTCTTCTTTACTGAACTTACTTAATTGCTTCATCAAAACAGTGGAACCCTTTTTAAACATCTTATTATCACTTTGCTTAAACCTTGTGTCATTAAAATGTTTAACTTTACATAAGACTTTTCAAGGCATTTCATAACTTTTCTCATATTCATATGCATGGTCTCATATCACATAATAATGTATCACATAACTATACATGCCATGCATACATGTAGATGCTGAAATGCCAATGTTCATGTTCATGATTCATGTTTGATGGTATTCAATCAAGGCATTGTATCACATCTCATATAACTCAAAACATCTTTAGTCATAATACATGAAGCTTTGGGTTGGTGGCATTGTTATACCTTAACGTAGAGCTATGGCTCAGGTCTAAGGTTTCTAGCCTAAAAACTTAAATGCTTCATATATCATAACATATAACAAAATCATGAACATAAAAGTAATCCACATATTCATCAACATAAGAAGACATACTTGCACATAATTCATATCAATCTTAACCAAGTAAAATATCTTTCACATATCACGAAATTCATCAATTACATATCACACAACACCATTATGATATTCATATAACCATTCTTCACATACTTATCATATGCATCATCATCATCCCATACTTAACTCATCAGATATACACAATCAATTTAGTCATGCATCTTACACTTAAGCACAAAATGTGAGATTTACTTACCTTAGGTCCTTAGCTTATTTTAAAACTGCTCACCAAGAGTCAATCAATCAAATCCATACAAATCCTGTTCAAGGCACATCATTTATTAAATTCTATCAAAATCGTAAATATACACTATTGATAATGTATATTAACAATACCAGAAACTATATAAATGATAATAATAATTATTATCAACGTAATGCAATTAACTCTTCATATAAAATCATGCTTTAAACCTTTCTCATAAAATAATGTACTCTCATAATAATAATAATAATAATAATAATAATAATAATAATAATAATAATTCTATAAAAAAACTTATTTCAATATTAATAACAAAATACCTTAATAACAATACATATGTGAATGTATATATTCAAAAAGTCATTTTATAAAAGAAATCATATTTTTAAAATTGAAATATCAATCCCAGTGGTATAATAAATATACTTTCTCTAAAATTCATTGGTCTTACAAATATCAATAACTGCAAGAAACTAATATTTGATATTATTTTAATATTCAAATACTAACAAAAATATTAATATACAATAATAATGGTTAAATAATAGGTTTACTATAAATCACACTTTTCATATATATATATATACATGAAACTATATTATTGATTTACTTAAAAAAACAATAACAATAATAATTAAAATAAAAATTAATTAATCATAATAATTTCTATATTAATGGAAAATCAATTAAATATGTGTTTTTATAATATATTTAATATTTTCTAGAAAATTAGACCGCACAACGGCTATAAAATGGACAATTCCAAAATCAAAACCTGTATCAGAATTACATATAATCCCAAACAGCCAGTATAATTACAGAAAAATATTCAATATATCAAGAATATATAATTATATACTATAAATACACATAATAACAATTACTATAATCAATCACAATTAAATCACAATATATAGATCAAAGAAATTATACCACAATGATCGAGTTTCACAACAAGCCAAATGAAGATTTTCTAAAACTCAAAACGAACTCCAGAACCTCGAAACTAAGTTTTTGACCATCGGCCTACGGTGGATCGCGGTGGCTCGTGGTGGGCCCACCACCCAACTATGGTAGATGTAGGAAAAAATTACTGGGTTTTGAAGCCCACGACACGAGGAACACGATGGTGGTGACGGATCGGAAAACGGATGCCCGAGGTGGCCGAATCGCAACTTTGAAGTCGCGGGGTGGCCGAACTTAAATCGACCGATTGAGGTGTTTAATCGGTGAGTGAGCTCTAGATTCCCACGTGGTCGATAGTTCGAAGGCCTCTGAATCCAACGGTCTGGCGTGTGGCTATATGTGGTGGCCGGAAAGTACTCCTGCGTCGTCGGCAACAGTAGCATGCAGAGGAGAAAGAGAGAGAAAGAAGGAGGAAGAGAAGGAGAGAGAAAGAGAAGAAAATTTTTCTGAGGAGAGAGAGAGAGGGGCTCGGGTAACAAAAGGCTGAAGCCCTCTTTTTTATTTATTATTTTTTTTTTAAATTACACTTAGACCCGAAATATTAAAATTCTTTTCAAATAAGCCCTTTAGCAAAACTTTCTTAATTTTATAAAAATCCCCAATTAAAATTATATGACATTTGTGTCCAATACTTGACTACTCAAGTTTCTCTCTTTTTAATCTCGTTAATAACATAAAATCATATTTTAAACACTATTTTTCCATTACTATTTCTTAAATTTGTAAACTTGTACATTTTATGTATTAAAACTCTGATTTATAATAAAAAAAATGTATTATGAAAATTTTGGATATTACACCACTTTTACTTCCAAGTTCAGGGGGAGTTTACAGAAAACCATGGGTACACAGCTGAAGTTCAATACTGCTTATCATCCTAAGACAGATGGACAATCTGAGAGGACGATCCAGATATTGGAAGACATGCTGCGAGCATGTGTGCTGGACTTTGGTGGATCTTGGAATAAGTATCTACCTTTGATAGAGTTTTCCTACAACAACAATTATCAATCTACCATTGGAGTTGCACCTTATGAGATGCTATATGGTAGGAAGTGCAGATCTCCCATTCATTGGGATGAGACAGGTGAAAGGAGATACTTGGGTCCTGAGGCAGTTCAGAGGACCAGTGAAGCCATTGAGAAGATTATAGCTCGGATGCTCGCTTCTTAGAGTAGACATAAGAGTTATGCAGATCCTAAGTGTAGGAACGTTGAGTTCCAAGTGGGAGACTATGTCTTCCTTAGAGTCTCGCCATGGAAATGGGTGAAAAGGTTTGGGAAGAAGGGCAAGTTGAGCCTTAGGTTTGTAGGTCCATTTGAAATCCTGGAGAGGATTGATCAAGTGGCTTACAGATTGGCCTTGCCTCCGGCGTTGTCAGCCGTGCATAACATGTTTCATGTTTCAGTTCTTCGGAGGTATGTATCTGATGTGAACCATATTTTGAGTTAGGATGTAACGACCCAAATTTGCTAATAAGGCTTAAGGGCCTTGATTAGTGTGCCTGGAGGGCATAATGGGAATTATATGTGATTTTAATTATTAAGATGCATGATTATGATTTAAAGCATATTATATGACTATTTGAATATTTGAGATGCATGACTATGTGTATTAGTAAGCATGTAGGCCCTGATTAGGTTAGAAGGGCATAATCGTAATTTTGGCCATTATGGGCATAACTGTATTGATATATGTGATAATTGTTGAGACCACATTATTATGTGGATATATCTATGATATGTGACTTGAGACGATCCTAGTGAGCAAAGTAGCGGAAAAGTCATGGCGGGGATTTATACCCGGCTCGGGGTGAGCTTAGGGGTATAAATGGGAATTTAGCGAATATATTGGAGTCTACGTGGACATTGAGGAACATTATTGGTGGTTAATTAGGTATCGGGAATTAAGCGGGAAATATTAGAGACACTCGAGGAGTTAGCGGGAATTGGGTAAAATGACTAAAATGCCCTTAAGTGGATTAAAAGGTTTAGATTTAATAGGGAGGGCATAATGGTCATTTGGCTTACAGGAGTTAAGTATTACCAAGGCTTTATGTTAGTGGGAAGTGTAGAGAAATGTAGAAGTTTGAAAAAGAAGGAAAAGGAAGGGAAAAGAAAGGAAGGAAAACAGAGAGAGTTCTCTAAGTCGATTTATAATTTCCTTCACCTGTTTCTTGAGGATTTCTGGAGTAAAGCTCAGAGGAGAGCTGGGATGAACTAAGCATCAAGGATTCTAAGCTAAGTGTGGGGAATTGGCAGAGGTTTAGCAAGGGTTCATCAAAACTTGAGGTAAGACTTTAGAGTTTTTCAATTTCTGTTTCTGGTTTTTGAGCTATGGTGCTTAAGTTGAATTGAGTGGAACTTTAGGAAATTCAGGTCTAAGGCTGAGGAGGAGTAACCCAAGGAAGTTTTGAGGCAACTTGTGGTCGAATTCCACCAAAGGTATAAACCCTTAATTCCAACTTTGTTGTTCAGCTGGTTTTTACTGAGTTTTAGAGCTTAGGAGTGGCTATGGTGGATTTTGAGTTTGGGGATGCATGTGCTTGAGTTCTAGGTTTTTGGGGTGCTTGGGATGAGTGGATTATGGTCATAAGGTTGTTTTTGAGTTTGGGAAGGAGTTGGAAGAGTTTTGGTTGAGGTTGGTACGAGAAAATCGCAGAAGAGAAAAATTGGTGCTGGTCTATCTGTGACTAGCGCTACAGCGCTAGCCTTAGGGCACTGTAGCGCTAGGCCATTATGCTGAAGGGAGTTTGGCTTCTATTTGTAGCACTGTAGCGCCCTCCCAAGAGCGCTGTAGCGCTACCCTGCCTTCTGAAGGGGATTTTAGGGTTATTTGCAAGGGTTTTTGACCTAAGGTTTGGGGTTTGATTCCACCACCTTGTTTGGTGGAACTAGGACTTCCCAGGGGCTCGGGATTGACCCCAAGGCTAGGTTTTGGACTTGAGGTTCGATAATGACTTTGGCCATGATTGTGTTTAGGTGAGCGCTAGGGCTCGAGGGGGATCGTGCTCAAGGAGTCAAGGGATCAAAGCTAGTGAATCGAAAGGTAAGAAAACTGCACCCGATTATATGTTTGTGATGGGACTAAGTGCTCCCGAGAATTGTATCGTGTCAATGATGGTATTATGCCATGGGATATGAAAAGCGGCCTAAGAGTATCGTACATAGTATTTGCGCACAGGGCACGGCTTGGCCACTGGTAGCCGAGAATGTTCACTGAGCTCGGCTTAAGCAGGCCGGAGCCAGTGGGATAACGGAGGGAGCAGCCTGAGAGTGCTAGCCCTAGTTATCATTTGTGCAGTGATGATGTGAATTGATATGCTTAGTATGTTGAAAACCTGGTCATACTGAATGATTACATGTTTGAGAACTTGTGGTGCAATGTGGGTTATGGATTTGTCTGTTGATTGTTTATGCTCTGTTGTTGTGTTTTCTTGCTGGGCCTTGGCTCACGGGTGCTACGTGGTGCAGGTAAAGGCAAAGGCAAGCTGGACCAGTCTTGAGTTGGAGGGCTGCGGGGCTGAATGTACATAGCCAGTTGTTCGATCACCATGGTCGAGGAGTGGGTCAGGACAGGGATTACCTAACTGTTTGTTTTGCCTTAGTAAGGCTGGTTATTGTACTTGAACCTTGTAACTTTTGTAAACGATCTTTAAACTTGTATTTTGGGATCCCGTGTAAACATATGACATTTCTTAATGTAAAAGTGGCTTTTGAGACCAAACCATTTTAAACCCTAGTTCCTTTATGGTTCAAGTAACACGATTTTAATTAAATGACTTGATTAGCAAGTCTGGCACTTTATAAACACACAGTGTAACGGTCTTGGCTACCCAGGGCATTACATAGGAAGATCTGGAGCTTGAGGCAGATCTTTTCTTTGAGGAACAGCCAGTCCAGATACTTGACAGAAAGGATAAGGTCATTAGGAATAAGACAATACCTTTGGTTAAGGTATTGTGGAGGAACAGCAAGGTCAAGGAAGCGGCCTAGGAGCTGGAGTCAGATATGCAGAATCAGTATCCCAAGTTGTTCAGGTAAATTTCGAGGATGAAAATTCTGTAAATAGGGGATAGTTGTAATGCCCCAAAATCCCTAATGCGGTTTAATGGCTGGATTAGTAGGCCGAGAGGGCCATAATTGTTTAATTACGCCATTAAATGATTATATGCATGTTTATGTGAATTATATTATAATATGATGTTAAATGCATGCATGTGGGCCCACATTTGATTTTAAGGGTGTTTTGGTAATTTGGCTAGTTGAGGGCATATTTGTGTATTTTGGTACATAATATGATTTATGGATGAGATCCCATTATTATGGAGATATATTCGAGCTATTCGGCATGAGACGGTCTTATTTTGCAAATTAGCGGTTTTGTCATGACGGGGTCATTTATTGGGATATTGGATAATGAGAGTGTTTATTTGATGATAAATTGGGAGTTAGTGAGATTATGAGGAAATTCTAGAAGTTTTGACTATTATATCCCAGGGGGTGTTTTCGGGACCCCGAGCACTAGGTTTTATTTTAGGTTACTTAAGCCTGAAGTAGTCTGTCAGAAGGAAACTGTACGTTTGAAACACCTTTCTCTCTTCCCGTTGTTTCTTTTACCATTCGAGGCAATTTCGAAGAAATCTTGAGTTCTAGGAGTCGGAATCAAGCGAGGATCGAGGCGTAGCTATCCTAGGAAAAATCAGAAGTTTTGTGACCGAAGGATCTAATGAGAAACAACCCAATCAAAGGTAATCTAAGTTTTAAGTTTCGAGATTTTAGAGTTTCTAAGCTTTGACTTGGATTTTGTGAATCGTTGAGTTTTCGATTCGTTTGAGCCTCAGGATTTGATGATTTTGGATCATTGGGATATTTGGGAACTTTGATTTTTGGATTTAGAAGTGTTTAGGTATGTTTTTGGAAAGTTTAGGATTGGAGAAAATGAGGTTATGGCTGGTTTCTGGGTGGGGGCCGTGGCCCAAGCTCGAAGAAGCTGGTGGAGGAATTTGGGCGTGCTGTATGTAACATGCCAGCCTTGAGGGCATGTTACAAGCTAGGATGGTGCTCGGTCAGATGCGCACGCGAGGGTGCAGGCTGGTGAGCATGTTGATGCCTATTTTGTACGGCAATGGCATTTTCGTAAATATCTTCAATATTGCCCGGAAGTGGACGGGACTTGGTAAGTTCCATATTGAAGGGTGAATGAACGCAATGGTATGATTAGATTTGGGAGATTCAAAGAATTGGTGAGCTGGAAGCCAAATATGTCTCCCAAGCAAAAATCATATATGTTCCTGATACAAGGCTAAAAGCTCAGAAGGCTCTTTGTAGGGGGAGCTCCTGGTGTCAGCTCTCCACCACTCCCTGGCGCAGGTGCGTCAAGTGAGCTACTACTAGTTGGGAGGACTAGTAGGGCGGACATATGAGGACCACGAGGGAACTCATATGTCTCCATGGGTAGGAGTACTCATGGACATTACCGGGCCGCCCTGGTAGTGCGTCGAAGTGTGCTGCCAGAAGTTTAAGAGTACGATTCCCTTGGCTTGCCGGGATGCCGCTTGCATGGAATGTGGCCCAAACCTTTGAGAGATGTCATGGTGCGCCATGGCCACGAATATCGACACGAGATGGCACGGGAAGTCATTCGTGGGACTTGTTAGCATGCAAGCATTGGAGGGTGCACTATGCTTGAGTAGGACAGAGGTCCAGTGTGTGCTACTAGTCTCGCAGCCAGTCTCGAGGGCCTGCCAACATGCATGATGGTATGGTGCCTTAAGGATTGGACCATGGACGTATGGGAGTCCTTGGTCTGTGACGCGAGCTAATCAGATAGTATCGAATGGGACATGATGGGAGGTGTTGGATCTTAGCCACACATGCTACCTTGACTTGCGAATGTCTGGGTGAGCATCGGTGTTGGGATTTTCCTTGCCATAGTGAGAACCTATGGACAGTGTGAGTGTCTTGGCTAGATAGCCTTGACGCATGATTTCACTCATAGATGCTTAAGAGCATGACTCAGCCAGAGTTGTTCGAGAGACGGAAGTGTGCAGAGGCACACGGTCATACGAAAAATGTGCCCATTGTTATTCGAATGGTTGGAAGGCTGACCCTGGCGTAGAGGAGTCAAGGTGCCGCACGGGCATTTCCTCTGTCAAAATGTCAGCCCGTGACAGTTGGTATCAGAGCCAGGTTCATCTCAAGTTGGGGTGAACCTGGTTGGCCCATCCTAGAATGGATGTAGGCGTGCTGAAGGACCATAAGGGTCTGGATGCTTGGACAGATTTCGTTGAGCCTTTTATTTACCTAGAAAGGATCAGTAGGCTGAGACGGGATGAGACTTGGTTGCTCTTCTTCGTGGGAATACTGGAAATCCTAGAGAGGGGACAAGTTATGGTTGCTTCGAATCAGAAAGTTCAGTGATGTTAGAGAGACTACAACTATGAGCAATTGTGGAGATGTGATACACAAGAGTTGGAGCTTATTGACACGAGATAAGGTTTGATCGAGAGGTCAAGGTTTTATGCTTGGTTCACTAGTTCAGGCTTTCCTGAGTGACAGTGTAAGCCACACAAAGCACTGTTGTTGGAAAGGGAACTTGTACACAAGAGTGTGGAAGCATGATGGTGGCCATCAGACGCTTGTTAGTCACGATAGAGGTCGAGAGTGGATAGCTTTAGGGAACTAGATAAATATGAACATGAAATGCTTCAGTTGCTACTTGTGTGCCAAATGGCATCACATGGAGACCAAGGTGGCAGTAGTCGCGGTTGTTATAGGTGTTTGCATGTTATCTCGTTTCGCCCAAGGAGGGAGGCGCCGAGACAATTGAGTGGAACGTGTTGCCTCACAGTGATGTTAGCTGGTGTGGGCAACAACTGTGGCATCGTGGGAGATGCTGAGTTGTGGAAAATATGCATCAAAGGCCAGCAGGGCCGAGTAGACCGCACGCAGTGGTCAGAATAGTACTAGAGTTCCTAGAGTGCTGGAGGGTTGCGTCAAGGAAACTTAGTACTACAAGAAGGCTTAGGGAGGCCGAGATGGTGCTTGAGTTTAAATGTGGGCCAGAGGGCCTTGCTATTGGGACTTAGTAATTTTAGAAGCCTAGAGAAGCTGCCCAGAGGGGCGAGATGCTAGTATAGAGCAGATGGATAGCTATGTGGACAGTGCACGCATAAGGGAATCAACAGTGGTGCTACACAAAGTCGTTGACTCGAGAGTCACATCCTACGGGGTCCACTTCTAGATTTGTTGTGTGCATGAAAACTTGGGGCGGTCAGACGTTCTTGCGTGTGGGCAAGTTGTCGAGGACGCCAACAGTTGAAGTGGGGGAGAGACCTTCACGGTTCAAACATCCAAATAGCAAACCAATGTTCCATTACGAAAGCATCGAGATGAGTTATCATGGAGATCATTAGTTGTTCAGAATGTAAAGTCAAGGAGACTCAGAGACAAAGACAGAGCCAGTTACCTAGGGTGAAAGTCATCAGGACTCAGGTACTAAGGTAACATCAGTGCAATATTTCCTAAGGTGAAAGTCAACAGGACTCAGGTACTAAGGCAACGTAGAGATGTCGAGGGGCGAAGAGTTAGAATGGCTGAGACATTAGTACAACATCATCCTCAAAAGTGATAAATGGAACGAGGGACCACGCGAGAAAAGCGGTTAGCTTGCGAGCTATACCTTGAGAGGTACACCTCGAGAAGAGAAGTTATTTCCCAAGTTGAAGTGGGGGAGCCCACTAATTCATATGTTCGAAGGGTCAAGGTACTTATTCAGTTTTGGTGTGTGAATCTAGAGAGAAACACAACAATAGATGGGTTGTACAGTGCGAAGACATGCATGACTGATACGAGTAGGTCAGGTGACCAATTGAAACTGCAGATAGACAGTATGCATGGGCGTAGGCTGAGGCCAAGATTGGGCAGGTTTCACAGCATGTTATGGGACATACTTAGTGTTTTATGGGGACACGTGTTTATGGGAACCCAAGCCGAATGATTCAGAGAACATATGCCGAAGGGAGATAGCAGATTAGGACAACTTCAGACCTCAAGGGTGAGGTAAAGTGCATTCAAGTTGATCAAGATTCAACAGTCCGTCTAGAGTTAGGCAAGGTTGATTGAGGGGCAGAACTTGAGGCACAATGCTGATAGCCAGCAGGAGAACGAGCCAGAAGGCAGTGTAGTGGTTTCGAATGATGTCAGATCATTGACCACATTGTAGAAGCTCAAAGGAGCAGTTATTCTTATGGTTAGGAGTGGCTATTTTGCATCAAGCCATGGGTATGCAGTAAGGCCGGAGGGCCAAAAGTCTGAGAGACTACTTCGCGAAGTCTGTGTGCAAGGATGCACTAGATACTGCATAAAGGCTACAGTTGGCATGAGTGCCACGTTGAAGAGAGACATGCCTTCAATGGAAGGATGTTTCGTAGGTGCCGTTGGGAACGGTTGGTTTACGAACCTCACCCTGAGGGGGGGTGCACCTTAATTTCCTCCTTGTCAATAAGAGAGTAGGCATTGGAAAATTGGTGGGAAAGCAACAATCAAAAGATGTGTTGGCTTTGGGGTCAGTGTTGCAAGGGCTGCTTGGTTGACTGGAGGGACATTGTGATGGACTCAGAAGAGTTCATGTGTGTAAGGAGTATTCGAGTGCAGCGGCACTACTTCATGGGAGGATTCTGAATAGCGACGGTGGCATGGGGTCCTTGATTGAGTCCAAGGGTAGACGGGGGAGATCATCACCAAGTTGGTGGTTCTACAGTGGTAGAGGAACTAGTGCAGACTCAAGATTCAGAAGAAGCATGGAGTGAACTTAGGAGTCGAAGCAGGAAGATTTGCCAGCGGTCTGTTGATGAGGGCATCGACAATTGAAGTGGGGGAGAGTGTAACATGCCGGCCTTGAGGGCATGTTACAAGCTAGGATGGTGCTCGGTCAGATGCGCACGCGAGGGTGCAGGCTGGTGAGCATGCTGATGCCTAGTTTGTACGGCAGTGGCATTTTCGTAAATATCTTCAATATTGCCCAGAAGTGGACGGGACTTGAAGCCAAATATGTCTCCCAAGCAAAAATCATATATGTTCCTGGTAGAAGGCTAAAAGCTCAGAAGGCTCTTTGTAGGGGGAGCACCTGGTGTCAGCTCTCCACCACCCCTTGGCGCATGTGCGTCAAGTGAGCTACTACAAGTTGGGAGGACTAGTAGGCGGACATATGAGGACCACGAGGGAACTCATATGTCTCCATGGGTAGGATTACTCATGGACATTACCGGGCCGCCCCGGTAGTGCGTCGAAGTGTGCTGCGAGAGGTTTAAGAGTACGATTCCCTTGGCTTGCCGGGATGCCGCTTGCATGGAACGTGGCCCAAACCTTCGAGAGATGTCATGGTGCGCCATGGCCACGAATATCGACACGAGATGGCACGGGAAGTCATTCGTGGGACTTGTTAGCATGCAAGCATTGGAGGGTGCACTATGCTTGAGTAGGACAGAGGTCCAGTGTGTGCTACTAGTCTCGCAGCTAGTCTCGAGGGCCTGCCAACATGCATGATGGTATGGTGCCTTAAGGATTGGACCATGGACGTATGGGAGTCCTTGGTCTGTGACGCGAGCTAACCGGATAGTATCGAATGGGACATGATGGGAGGTGTTGGCTCTTAGCCACACATGCTACCTTGACTTGCGAATGTCTGGGTGAGCATCGGTGTTGGGATTTTCCTTGCCATAGTGAGAACCTATGGACACTGTGAGTGTCTTGGCTAGATAGCCTTGATGCATGATTTCACTCATAGATGCTTGAGAGCATGACTCAGTGAGAGTTGTTCGAGAGACGGAAGTGTGCAGAGGCACACGGTCACGTGAAAAATGTGCCCATTGTTATTCGAATGGTTGGAAGGCTGACCTTGGCGTAGAGGAGTCAGGTGCCGCACGGGCATTTCCGCTGTCAAAATGTCAGCCCGTGACACTGGACGCCGCGGCACTGGGTAGTGGGTGCTGCGGCCCTTGCTCCTGGTGTGGCTGGGGGCCGTGACTCAAGCTTCTAGGGCCGCGGCTCTTGAGTGGTTTTGAGGCCAATTGAGTGTTTTGATCTCAGGAACTTGGTTTTAAGCCTAGGGATTGTTCCTACTACCCGGATTAGTGGGGTTCAATGTCTCAGAGGCTAGATCTTGGTTTGGGAGCCTTTGTTATCCATTTTATTGATGGTGTCCCATATTTGGTTATGACTAGGTGACCGCTAAGGAACTTAAAGGTTGATCGTTCTCAAGGGTTGTTCTTATATTGTCTCTCGCTCGAATCAGAGGTAAGAGAACTGCACCCTGTGTTTATGACATGCATGATTGTTGTTGAGGCATGTTGATTATTAAATGTGGACATTGATTGCATATTAAATGCTTAGCAACTCCTGCTTACTTGTGTATGGCACTCACTAGTCAGGGTCGGCATTGGTCGCGTATTAATGACCTGAAAGTCAGAAATGGCATAAGCGTCCTGAACGCATGGCCGATTAAAGATTAAATCTAATCAATATCAGCGTTGAATGACTCTAGGAGCATTAATGTTGGACCGACCCTAAGGTCAATGAAACTTATAAGCGCTTGGCTAGTCTAGGACTAGTTACTCAAAGCCTAAGGCCTAGGTGACTGCTTGTCACATGGCTAGGGAGCATAATCCCTTGGTTGTGACTCTATGGTCATGCGGTAGGTTATACTGGTGACTAGTTCATCGAGCACCTATCTTGATAAGCTAGTAAAAGGATCACTTATTTGTAAAGCCCAGGTGATCCTATCGTCACATGGCTAAAGGGAACAGAACCCACCTTAGTGACTTTTCAATTGTCACTCCTTTATTTTGGACTGAGAGTCCTGAATGATTATTATGATCATTATTGATATTATATTCATGCAATATTGTGTTTTCTTGCTGGGCTTTGTCTCATGGGTGCTATGTGATGCAGATAAAGGGAAAGAAAAACTCACCCAGCATTGAGTGGAGAACTTAGGTGGTCCTGTGCACATATGCGGCCGCTTGACCACCACGGCCAAGGAGTTCTCAGAGGAACTAGGGGGTTTACCCTATTTTTGCCGCTTAGGTCGGCGAGTTTGTATATTTGAAACTGTAATGACCATTTTGAGTTGTATATAACTTGTAAATGTTTTGATGGGCCCATGAACATTTTTATGTTTTAAATATAATATATCATCTCAATTTGATTGGTTTTCCACCTTAGCATATTAATAATACCTAGAAGCACGTTTTTAACCAAAGAACTCGGGTAGCGAGTTAAATTCACGGTTCACCGTAACTGTTATGGGGTAACCAGGGTGTTATAGATAGGGTCGGTTTTGGGGCAGAGTTCTAAGTGTTTCTTCCCTTTTGTCTTATCTAACTTAAGTCACTTAAGTTAATCCCAAGGCTCGGGGTACCAAAAACGTCCCCGAGGGAAAAATGGTAAATTTCCCCAACATTCCCCCCTAGACTTTCTAACTTCAAATATATCTCCAATTATTTATTTCCCTAACCCAACAACCCAATTAATTATCCAATATCCAAAATAACCCTTAACTCGCCCCGAGTCGGGTACCGGGTCCCGTTGTGTAATGACCCAACTACTCTAGACTTTTGGACCATTAACGAAAACTATACATACTAATCCTTAATAAAACTTACAAGTGAAAACGATCATACTTTATTAAATACTTGTAAAAACCAATGTTTAAACTTACATAAACTCAAAGCACGATATGGGATCCCATTGTTTTAAAAAGAAAACATATCTTAATTGAAATGAAAAGAAATAGGTGCAGAAAAAAATACACATAAACCATAAATAAAAGACTACATCCTCGAAATCGAACTCTCGACTCCTTGAATCCATTCATCACCGATACACATTCCCCAAGCATCCACGGATCTTACCCGCCACTATAGCTATTTCCCTGCACATATAAACAAAAAGGAATGAGCCTAATGCCCAGCAAGGAAAATCTACCACATAGTTCATATACATAAATTTCATAAGAAACATAAAAACATAACATAACACTTATATCATACACATACTATAATGGCCATTATTACTTGGGGTCCCATAGACTAAATAAGTCATATGCCCATTAGATTAGTGGGGTCCTACTAGCTAAGCAGGTCATATGCCCATAATCCATTTGGGGTCCTGTTAGTCATATGGGTCATATGCCTAAGCCTACAAACATACATATCATAACATATTTCATAACATAAGATAACATATAAAACATATAACATATGAATTCTATCCTATTTGCCTTACCAAAATTACCGGGATAAGAGGACAGAGTTGGGACATTGGAACACTCCTGAGAACCATTTGAAAAAGAGTGAGTATAGTGAAGAAGAGAAATCAAAGGAATGGAAGGACTAAACCATTGAGAAAATACTTCCCAAAAAATTATGTGCAAGTTCTTAGATTTCCTAACCAAAATAAAGATTAAGGTTAGAAGGCTGGTAGAAGATTATGAGAACTTAAAGAAAATAATACCAATGAACTAAGGTGTGGAAATACCTTGAAGACTTGTAAGACCAATCGAAGCCTCGAACCGAAATACTATAAATCCTTACTTTCCCAAGTGTTTGATAAGCTTATGATGATCAAGCTTATGATTTCCCCACCCAAGTGTTTACACTTTCACACTCACCTAGCAACTTGCAGCCTCTGAACTTAGAGCAAAAGATGAATAATGGCTGGGTACTAGGTCCTATTTATAGAGTTTAGGAATGAAAGGATCTTAATTTTACTTGAATAAAAATAATGGCTTTTTAGGTGAAAATAATTTGAATTGTTGTTCAGCAGAGGCTGAAGACTCGTTCAGAAAGGTGCTGGACTTATCAAGAGGTTGAAGGGTTAATGGAAAATGATTTCAAAAACATTCAAAATATGCTGAAGGAGGCGATATATCGCCCCCTATAGGCAATATATCGCCTGGACCATTATGCCCGAGGCAAATGTGCATCGTTTCGTGTTTTCCGTATCTACGTGCTACGATATATCGCCCCCTATAGCTGCGATATATCGGCATACGCTGATTATTTAAACAAGAAATTACACATTTTTAGCTTAATTCAAATTGAGTAAACAACCTTGACTAAGCCCTCAAACGTATTCAAAGCTGCTGACTGACCTTAGAGCATTCAAATTTTACCCTTATTAAATTTAATCCTCTAAATACTTGGTCCTTAACCACCCATACATAACATGTGCTTAAAATCCTATTGGTTCTTATCTAAACCTTATAGTATAATAAATATTATCCTCAATATCAGTCATATTAATCAAACCTTAGGTTAAAATTAATATTCTTAAACTATAAGTTAAACTTAGAAAATCTACAAGTACTACTATGAATGTCCAAATAATTCCCGGTCTGAACCAAAAATCCACAGTCATAAAGATAATACTATAATTACTATAATACTACTATCTAACTTAGCTAAGTAAAGTTCTTGGACTCTACACGTTGTGACTTTCCTGCTAACTTGCTCCCTAGGATTGCCTCGTGCTGAAAAGTTCAAATTAACCCACATAATAATGTGGTCTCTCACATATATCACATATTGCACATAAATACACATTTATCTTCGCAACGGGCCAAATTACCAAAGTTGTTCTTCTAATAAGAAGCGGGCCCATATGCATATTTAATATCCATAAATATGCACATCTAGTCATATTATCACGCAATTCACATAATTACAATTAACATAGCAATTAAACACATATTTTCACATATTGCCATCCCGGCCCCCTAATCAAGGCCCTAAGCCTTATTAGGTAATTTTGAGACGTTACACTCTAATTGTTTTGCAAAGCCAACCAAGCCTCAAAATAGCTTTTAAGCCTTAAAAGTCAAAAAGTGACTTGTAAAAGCTTTGCCTACCAAGCCTTTTTTTAAGGGGGAATGAATTCTCATTAATTGGTTTAAAAGGAACCAAGCCCTATAGATGAGGCTGAACTCAAAAGAGCAACAACAGATCTCATAAACAAGATAACCCAAATATATGCTAACCGAATTGAGTACAACGAATGTAACGCCCTGGCTACCCCAGAACAGTTACGGTGAACCGAAAATTTGACTCGCTACCCGAGTCCTTTGGTTAAAAACGTGCTTCTAGGTGTTATTAACATGCTAAGGTGGAAAACCAACAAAAAGGAAAGGATATGTTTTATTAAGTATATAAATTGTTCATGAGCTCATCAAAACATTTACAAGTTGTTTGTAATACAAAATGGTCACTACTGTTTCAAATTTACAACCCCGCCGACCTAAGCGGCAAAAATAGGGTAAACTCCTTAGTTCCTCTGAGAACTCCTTGGCCGTGGTGGTCAAGCGGCCGCATATGTACACATCACCACCTAAGCCCTCCACTCAAGGTTGGGTGAACTTTTCTTTCCCTTTACCTGCACCACATAGCACCCATAAGCCAAGGCCCATCAAGAAAACACAATGCAGCATGATATAATATCAACAATGATCATAATAATCACTCAGGACTATCAGTCCAAAACAGATAAGTGACAGTCACAAAAGTCACTACATTGGGTATAGCTCCCTTTAGCCTTGTGACGATAGGGTCACCAGGCTTAGTAGATAAGTGAACCTTTCACTAGCTTAAACAGGATAGGTGCATGGTGACTGGTCACCAACATAACCCTCCTCATGACCATAGAGTTATAACCCTGGAACATCGTTCCCTAGCCATGTGACGAATGGTCACCTAGGCCTTAGGCCCTGGCTCTCAGTAACTAGTCTTAGACTAGTCAAGCGCTTATAAGTTTCATCGACCTTAGGATCGGTCCAGCATTAATGCCTTAGAGCCATTCAATGCTGATATCGATTAGATCTAATCTTCATTTGGCCCTGCGTTCAGGACGCTTATGCCATTTCTGACTCTTAGGTCAGTGTCCCTGACTAGTCAGTGCCATATACAAGTAAACAATATTCACTAACATTTAATATGCAATCAATGTCAACATTTATCAACCAACATGCATCAACAACAATCATGCATGTCACATACACAGGGTGCATTTTTCTTACCTCCTGTTCGAGCGAGAAATATAATAAGAACGACTCCAGAGAACGATCAACCTTTTGGTTCCTTAGCGGTTACCTAATCACAACCAATTATAACCTCCATTAATTAAAATCGACATTGAAAGGGTCTTAACCTAAGCACCACTCTCAGGACCTCGAAACATGCCCACACGGTGAGTAGATTCGATCCCGGGCCTTAAGGATTGAAACCCCAAGCCAAAAACCCTTAAAAACACTCAAAACGGGACTTTGAAGGAACAGAGTAGCGCTACAGTGCTGCTCCCTAGCGCCCCAGCATTAATCTCAGAACCCCCAAAACGCCCAAATGCCTTCTATGTAGCGCTAGAGCGCCCTAGGGTGGGCGCTGTAGCGCTACCTCCAGACTAGATACCCTCTGAAACCTCCTTCTTCAACTCCTTCGATTCTAACTTGATTCCAATGCTTCCAAATCCTATTTTTGATGCCAAATGAACCCAAAAACCATCCTAACATACCCCAAACATCGCAACCATAAGAACCCTAGCCAAAACTCCCAACAAAATTAAGTATTCAACCTAGAAATCACAGCTGCAGACCAGAACTAAAATAGAGCAAACCAGGGAATTCAATGGCTAGAAACTTACCCAAAGCTCAACTTATGATGCTCTTCAATGGAGGAACACTCTCCCAAACTCCCAAGGCTTACATCCCAAGCTTGAATCCTCAAGAATAGCTCAAAAATCTCAAAGGAAACTGAAGGAAAAAGAAGGCACGGGAGAAGCTTCAAGTATACTCAGTTTTTCCTCTTTTTCCCAGCCTAAAATGGCTTATATCTATCCTAGGGGTGAAAAGACCATTATACCTCTAGGTCAAATAAGGTTTTCTAAAGGCTTCCAAGGGCATAATTGGTATTTTCTACCTATCTCGTTAATCATAATTAACGCTCTCCAATTCCCGCTATTCTCAATAATCTCAAACACCAATAATTCACATCTTGTTGCCATTTAATTCCCAGTAACGCTCTAATCATTAAAATCACCCCGAGACTCATCCCGAGCCCTGAACTTAAACCTGTTTGACTAGACCACTAATCAATAATCTAAGATCGTCTCATGCCGAATAGCTCGAACAAACCCACATTATAATGTGGTCTCAACAACATATCACCGACATGCATACAAATATACAATTATACCCTCAACGGGCCAAATTACCATCACACCCCTGTAATTAGAATGTGGACCCACATGCATGCATTTAACATCACATTATAATATAATCCACATATGCATGCATTTATCAACTAATGGCATAATTAAGCAAGTATGGCCCTCCCAGCCTACTAATCCCGCCATTAAACCACATCGGAGAATTCGGGGCATTACAACGAAACTCATAAGAGTAGCACAAAATAGGATAACAAATTGATCTTTCTTGACAGATACAGAGCTCAAATGACTACATTTCAAAGATAAAACTATCAAGCGATAGTTCTCCATAACCAAATCAACAATACCTCTATAAGACACCACTAGTTCATGAGCAATCTAAAATGAAAGAAAATACCCTACCAACACAAGCAAGAACCAAGGTCACAAAGGACACCATTATTCTACTCAAAACATAATCATAAGTAGAAAAACACCAACAAACGATAGAAATAAGAAAACAAAATTCAACACTAGAACAAAACAACTTTCGATGTACCAAAATTGCCCACAGATCCACTCCTAGCCAACCCACCACTAGAAGCACCACCCCACCCACTAGCATTGGCAGGTATGAGAGACCCAATCACCCTCCCATAATTAAGAGACCAACCGCCCATCAAAGTCCCACCATAAATAATGGGAGAAGAGGAACATCACCCTCACCACCCCACTAAAGGCACCACCACACTCATGGTTCACTGAGCGGATCTGAAGATGTCTCACAACCAACCCTTTGGCATGAATTAGTTGAGCACCACGTAGTTAGCACCATGTCGTTAGCCCCCAGTCGTGCACAAGAAATGTCGGATCCGAAGGAGCCGTTGAATTCTGACACGAACTAGCCGAGATCCACGCACGAAGACCCCTAGCCAAGCACTGGACACGCCGGAACCGGACAAGAATGACTGCACAAGCCTAATGACGACACAAAAACTAGATCCCAAGGTTCTTTACCCATCTCCTCTCGACCAGGGCTTAGACAACCACACACTCAAGAGTGGCGACGGCCACCTTAGTCAAGAGATTCAAAAGAAAAAAAGAAAAGGATGAAAACCTTATGGTTAAGGTAAAGAGAAAACATGAGAGAAAGAATCATTCCACTTTTGATGCAAATGAAATAATTTTTTGTATAAAGAAAATATACTCATTATTATAAGTATATTTGTTGAGAATATATGGCTTTACTCTTTGCAAATCAATAATGAATAATGATAATAATGCTATATTTTAAACCTGGATGTTAATAGAGATTCAAGTTTAAAGTATGAGTGCAATTCTTGATAATTAAAGAGACATGTTTATAATTGTTTAACGGCCAAAATGTGACAACCACTTAGTGGTAGTTGTAGTAAAAGTCGGACGGTCGATCTACAAGGAGGTAACCTAAAACCAAAAGATTAGTAGAAAAATAACACAAAAAATTAATAACATGAAATAAATAAAAATGAAAATGAAAATAGATTTGAGATTTTCTTGTTTTCTTTTTGATGAAATGATAAAATGAGATAAGTGAAATGAAAATAAGGTGTAATCAAGAGTTGAAAAGTAGAAATGTTTTAAGAATCATCCATATGTTTGTTTAGTTACTTAGTTACTTGATTTACAAAAATACACAAGTAAATAGTTTACATCCCAACATTTACTTGAAAAATCTAGCATTAAAGTCCATATTCTTTTCTAACAAAAGTCTATTTGAGTTATAAAATTCTTTACTTTAGGCGAACAATTTTAATCTTATGAAAAATCTAAAAATGACAAAATACCCAAAGGCAATAGTGCAATAGAAGATTAGACATAAAATTATGTATCAATATTGCTTTTACTAATTAGAAGCACATAGAAAGAGCATGACTATTCCTATATACTATTAGCACAAGTAAATAAAGATGAGGATGAAAGAACATAAACAACTCAAATGCATTATATAAAGAACATAGTCAATCAAAGTAGCAAAATAACATCACTAGCATACAGAATCATCCCTAACCTTCTTAGGAAGATTATGCCATTATGCTCATGATTCTCACAAAATTCTAAGAAGAAAGTATGAGAAGAAAGTGAGTAGAAAGTTTGCTATAGTTTCTTTACTCTAAAAATTACATAGAAAATGTGAAAGAAGAGAAGGATTAAAAGGAAATTAAACTACAAATGGGGTTTACAAAATAAATTTGAAATATTAATAATAAAATATGATTTTGAAAAATCAAATCTTATTATTAATATTACCCTAGCTATTTTAGTGAATAGTCATTTTGCCTATTTTTCTAAATCAACACAAAATGTGAACGTTAGAGCTCAAAATGGAAGGGTCCAAGGCCCAAAGTGCACACAAAATGGGTTGGGTGGCAGCTGGTGGCATTGGCCATTTCCAGCCAATTGGAGGAGCCACGTGGATGCTCAAAGCTGAGGAAAATGCCTTTGTTGATGGGGTCAACGCGAGTGGGGGTTGGGGCTCCAGGCAGATAGGCGCAGGTCACGGCAGGCAAGAGCACGGGTCTGCGGGTCGGGTCATGCGGGTTGCTGGGTTGCTCGCGGACATGTGGCGCGAGGGAAAAGTGCCACGTGGCGCAGGGGAAAGAGGAGAAATAGGCAGGCCTGGGGGTCTTTGGGCTGAATTGGGCCTTTTGATTCCAAAATTGACATTTTTTCACTTCTTCCTTTAGTTCTCTTTCTTTCTCTTATTAGTGTCCAAATGCAATTTATTTTTTGAAAATTAAACACAAATTAAATTAAAATTAATATTTTCAATTATAAAATATATTACAATAAATCCATGAAAATATTAATCAAAACTTAATTTATTTTACACATTAAAACTGCTAAATTTATATTTTTGAGCACTAATCACAACCCCCAACTAGCTTATTGATAGTCCCTAGCAATTCAAGCAAAAAATAAAATTATTAAGTTGAATAACCAAATCAAACCAAGCAAAATCATCTAAGCATTTTCAAAGTATCAGAAAGAAGTCAGAGATTACTATCGAAGCTACTTCAGTTGCAATTCCAGAGTTGTGTGTGTACACCAAATCACACTCATTTTTATCGCAACTCGTAACACAAATAGTATCGAAAAATCTCAAAAGTATAAAGGTCTCAACTCCAAATTTCTCACAGGCATTGAAAGTATTTTTATGGGAAGGATAACACTCTTGGATTTGGAAATGTAACAGTTTACGCTCAAATGAGAAAAGATAAATTTCTTAGGACAAACAATTTAAACAAGTATTGATCACAAGATAGGCATATCAACTTATTGAGATTCAAATGACAAACAACCTTTGGGATTTACATGAGAAAACTCAAAGAATAAAATGACAACTAACTAGAGATAATAAATAAGAAAATGAAACTATTAATAATCATTTTTTTAAAATTTAATACAATTACACAAAACAAAAAAATAATAATAGATTTTTTTTTCAACAACTACAAAATAATAAAGGAAAGTCTCTTGTTCTTTTTTTTTTTTTCATTTTTCAATTTTGTTTTCATCATTTTTTTTCTATGTTTTTCTTTTTCCTTTTTTTTTTTTGTATTTTTTTTTCATTTTACTTTTTTTTACAAGGGGCAACACAAAAATAAAAGGAAATTACAAACAAAATAAAATAAATAGAACACAAATTTAAAATTTATTACAAAGACTCATTTTTATATGAAAAAACACCCCTCTAGTAAATGTCATGTTTTAAATTCTAAAGATGTGACTTTACCAACTCAAATGATCAATAAAAGTTTAAAAAGTCGTTTTCTCAACTCTCATAACTCACCAAGAAATGAAAAATTTTAAACTTGAAATTTCTCTCAACTATTTGTGTTAACAACCAATTTATCACATGTTTGGAAAGTGCATAAAAGAACTCTGGAGATCACTTCTTAATAGCTAAACATAGTAAAAACTGACTCAAACCAACAAATTGTACTCATGCTCGGATAATTTTGAGAAAATTTGACTTAAAAATTCAACAAGACAATAAGATTCTCCAAATGAACGCTATGTTCATCACCGCCAACCAAAAACCAGACAGTGTCCTCAATGTCAAAATGAATACTCAATAAAAAGATAGGGATAGAGAATACCTAGAAGATGACCATGTCCAAGAGGCAAGAGCGTAAATAGCCTAATAACAATACCTCAAAAGAAACAAAATACAAGAATGAAAAAAACATATAAAAATAAAAGAAAGACAGAAAAATAAAAATAAAAACAAACAAACAATTTAGAATTTCAGAGTGTATAAATTTGGTCCTTAAAAAGGACCTCTTCAACGTGACTCACACTCTCAATGTAATGTTTCAGTTTTTGACTATTGACTCGAAAAATTCTCCCATCGGTTGGGTCCTCAACCTCAACAAAACCATTGGGAAAATTTTGTTTCACTACAAATGGACCAGTCCATTGCGATCTCAATTCACCAGGGTGCAAGTGCAAGCGAGAATCATTCAGATGCTCTTTCTGATTGGGCTCAAAGTAATTTTGCAGGATCTATGTAATTTAAATATGGATAATTTTATTGAAAATATGTAATTTATTGAAAATAAATTTGATTAAAATTATATTTTTGTATTGAATACAAAGTAATATGTTGGTATTTATGAATTGAAAGATGTGTAAGCTCATACTGAAGTAAACAAAAAGGTAGTGCAGCCATATAATCCCTAAATTTATGTGTTTTATATTTTATTTTTGGTCTAACCAAATCATACAACATTAATGGTAAGTTTGGCACAAATTTTACAAAAGTTAAAAGTTGATTTTTTTAGAATGCTCTGCATTTACGTTGTTTGGTGAACATATAAAAAACAGCTTATTAAATAAATTATGCAAAAATTAAAGCTAAAATCTAAAACTAGTACTACCCAACTTCAAATTTTAGCTTATAGAAGAATACATAATTATTTTATGTATTCTATATTTTTACTTATTTATTATGTATATTATTCAAAATAAAAATATATTTTATAAATTATTTTCAATCATTTTATTTTTATATTAACTTATTTCAAATATTTTTATAATTTCATATTTATTATATATTTAAAAAAAATTATGTTAGTAATTTTATATCAGGAAATCATTTTAATTATAGGGTTTATCAAACACTATAATATTATTTTTACATTTGATATTAGTTTCAAATTATAATTTACCAACAGTTTCATGATTGGCCTTTAGGCGATTTGGTCCATAAATTTCATAATTTTGTAAGATCTCAAGGTTTAGGCATATGCCACTTGGGGCTAGATCAAGTAGTTGTTCGGTGTATGTATAAGTATATGTGTGAGAGTGGAAGGGATTCAAAACTCTAATGCATAAAAAAAAATCAAGCATATTTATAATTCAAACAATAATCACAATTATTTTTTTTAATTTTTTTCTAAATAGAAAATATCAAACAATTAATATTCTAAAACTTAAAACAAAATTAATATAGCAAAATACTTAAACGAATTTGTATTTTATAATAAAGTTAATGGTGACTAAAATACTTAATGTTTGTAAAATATTGTACTTTTATACTCAATTTTTTTTTCGATAAATATACCTTATATTTTTAAAATATTGTACTTTTATACCCAATTTTTATTTTTGGCAGTAAATATGCTTATTTTTTTTCAAAATGTTATAGGTTTTTATTTATTTTCACTTTCCTACTTTTTTTTAAATAATTATTTTAAATTACAAATTAATAGAAAATTTGTTTAAAATTTCAAAATTATTAAAAACTTATATTGTTCCTTCACTTTTTGTAAAAATATATAGGTTTTTAATTATTTTCTTATTAATTTTAAGATCTTAAGTGATTTTTTTTATTATTTTGAGAAAGAATAAACTAGTGAAAATGATTTAAAATTTTAAAAATAAATAAAAACTTATATTTTTCCTTCAATTTTCTATTATTTCTTAAAATAACAAAAAAAAATGAAAGTACAATATTTAAAAAAAAATAGGTATATTTAGTATCTACCACCAAAAATAAATACAGAGTATAAAAATACAACATTATTAAATATATATATATAAAGGAGAACTTTAAGGAGATGATGTGACACTTTAAAATCTCTTCAAAACATTTTTTCTATTTTCTTCTTCAATTTAATTTTTTTATTCATTTTATGAATTTTAGTTGCATATTAATTTAAATTTAAATAAGATATTTACAAATTATATATATAATATAATAACATGAGTCTGTATCTCAATACACATCTTTTTAAAAAAAACGTAATTTCTTTTTTGTTTTAAAAAAACAAAACATTACACAATTCACATCAACACGTTTACTTTTAAAAAAAAAAATTAATTTAGTTATACATTAGTTTAAATTTAATTACACATTAGTATAAATTATATATGTATACAAGAGTTTTTAATATAATTACGCATGATAGTCTTATTTCTAAAAAAATATTCATTATTATTAATTTTAAATATTAGTTTAAATTTAGTTACATATTAGTATAAATCATATATGTATACCAGAGTTTTTAATATAATTACGTATGATAGTCTTATTTCCAAAAACAAATATTTATTATTATTAACTTTAAATGTCAAATTGTTATAATTATTAAATTATCATTATCAAACAGATTAGAGTCATCTATTAAATATCTAACATAAATTTATGTAATTATTTATAGGTAAATCACGAGTACTAATATATATAATTATTTTTTAAATTTATATAAAAAAAATCATACTATTAAAATATTAGTAGTTAATATCTAAATATCTAAAATTAAAAGCTCTTTACAAGTTTTTTAGGTACGGTTTCTCCTATTTCCTATTTACCATATTAATTAATTTTTTAAAAAAAACCACTCTTTCTATTTTCTAAACTTTTCACATTTTTCAATTCTTCTTTTTCAAATTTATGATTATTAGTTAATAATTAAAAAAGAAAAAACTATAATATCTACACTATCCAAATATCTATAAAATTATTAGTTAATAATTAAAAAAGAAAAAACTATAATATCTAAATTATCCTGTTGATGCCGTTTTTCGTCAACTTAGAGAAGAATAACAATTAAACAAAATTTACCAAAGGAAACAAATAATATAGACGCGAATTTTTACGTGGTTCAACAGTTAAAATCTGCCTAGTCCACGAGTCTGTGTTATTAACTTCTTGGAATTCTCTGATAGCTTTCTGAAAGCAATTGTATAAAGTTTTCCCAATATCAATATCTCGGTCCATGATATTCCCCTAAAATTTGGTTGACCACCAGCTGTGAATCACTATAGCAGTGTATAGCCTTTGCTTTGAGTTCCTTGGCTATTCGAAGTCCTACCAATAATGCTTCGTATTCAGCTTTGTTATTAGAAGCTTCGAAGTTGAACCTTAAAGATGAATGAAATCGACTTCCCGCTGGAATGATTAGTATGATACCTGCCACCGATCCATTTTCGTTGGAGGATCCGTCAACATAAAGTTTCCACAGCTTGCGGGCTGGGGTTATATCTTCATCGTTAGACACTTCATTACATTCTACGATGAAATTCGCTAGGGCTTGTCCCTTTATGGTCGTTCTCGGGTGATATGTGATCTTGAACTGTACGAGTTCAACCACCCACTTTAACAATCTTCCAGAGGCTTCTGGTTTAGATAGAACTTGTCGCATTGGTTGATCAGTTAACACATGAATAGGGTGTGCTTGGAAATAAGGTCGAAGCTTTCGAGATGAGTGGATCAGGCTGAGAGCCAGTTTTTCCATTAAAGGGTATCTCGATTCTGCCCCCAGTAACCTTTTGCTGACATAGTACACTGGTTTTTGTACCTTCTTGTCTTCTTGGACGAGCACGACATTAATGGTGTGCTCGGTGGTAGCGAGGTACAAGTATAAGATCTCTCCTGTGATAGGCTTCAACAAGATCGGTGGTTCGGCGAGATGTTTCTTTAAGTTTTGGAATGCAAGCTCGCATTCTCCTGACCACTCGAACTTTTTACCCCCTCTCAAAAGGTTGAAGCAAGGAAGACAACAGTCTGTAGATTTTGAAACAAACCTACTTAGTGCCGCCATTCGTCCAGTTAAACTCTGGACATCCTTATGCTTCCGAGGTGAGGGCATATCAATCAATGCCTTGAGTTTGTCAGGATTAACCTCCATTCCTTGCGCATTCACTATGAACCCCAAAAACTCTCTCGAAGATACTCCGAAAGAGCATTTTTGTGGGTTGAGTTTCATGTTATATTTCCATAATACGGTTAAGCATTCTGCGGGATCATCCACATGGTTATCGTTATGTTTGGACTTGACTAGCATGTGATCAACATAAAATTCCATGTTATTACCTATTTGCTCGAAGAACATTCTGTTAACCAGTCTTTGGTACGTTGCTCTAGCGTTTTTGAGCCCGAAAGGCATGACATTGTAGCAATATAGCCCTTTATCGGTTACAAAGCTCGTATGCTTTTGGTCTGGCGCATGCATGGCGATCTAGTTATATCCAGAATAGGCATCCATGAACGACATAAGGCCATGACCTGTTGTGGCATCTACGAGCTGATCAATCCGAGGTAAGGGGAAACAATCTTTAGGGCATGCCTTGTTAAGGTCGGAATACTCGATACAGGTTTGCCACGTGCCGTTAGGCTTAGGAACCAACACTGGATTGGCTATCCAATCAGGATAGAAGGCATCTCGTATGAATCGGTTTGCCTTTAACCTGTCGACTTCTTCCTTGAGGGCCTTCTTTTTATCGTTGTCCAGGAGTCTTCGCTTTTGTTGCTTCGGGGGGAAGCTTTTGTCGATGTTAAGTGCATGACTCATGACATTTGGACTGATTCTGTAACGACCCAAAATTACTATTAAGGCTTAAGGGCCTTGATTAGTGTGCCAGGAAGACATAATTGGTATTTATGTGATTAAATGAATAAATGCATGATTATGTGGCATGCATGATTATATGATTATGTGGAAATGATTAAATGCATATCTTTGAGTATTATATATGCATGTGGGCCCTGTGTAGCTTTTAAGGACATATTTGTAATTTTAGCCATTGAGGGCATAAATGTAATTATGTGTGATAAATGGTCGAGACCACATTATTATGTGGATATATTTGTAGCATATGGCTTGAGATAGTCCTAGTGAGCGGATTGGCGAAATAGTCACGGTGGGGATTTATACCTGGCTCGGGGGAGTCTGGGGATATTTTTGGGAATTTAGGAAATATATTGGGGATTATTAGACATTGGATAAATAATTGGGAATTAATTGAGTGACGGGATTAATTGGTGGATTTTAGGAACACTTGAGGAATTAGAGGGAATTGGGAGCATTGACCATTATACCCTTAGAGTGATTAATGGATTAAATAGGCAATTAGAATGAGGAAGGGTAAATGGGTCTTTTGGATAATAAGGGGATATATTCAGATTTATTGGAATATAGTGGAAAGTGGTAGAAAATTCAAAGGAAACTCTTAGCTCATTCTTTCTCCTTCTCCCTCACGACTACTCTCTCTATCTCACTTGGTGATTGAATTTTTTGAGTTGAAGGAAGTGAGAGCTTGAGGGAGCTTGAAGCTAAGGATCAATGGGGCCTAGACTTGTCTTTGGGGCTGGTGAGCTTTGATGGATTGGAGGGGAAATCAAGCTGGAATTGAAGCTGAAAACAGAGGAAATTTGGGTGAACAAGCTAGGAATACTCAGAGAATTTATGAAGAATTTGGTGGCCACTTAAGGTAAGGATACTAGTTAGAACCTTTGAATTTTTGCTGAGACTATGTTGAACATTAAGCTTGTTTAAGTCTGGTTTTCTTAGTTAGTTTTGAGTTGAATTTAGGGTGCTAATGAGAGTGTGATTTACTACTGAATTGGGATAATGACTGTTGTACAATTGTTAAAGTTTTGATGATTAGAAATATGGAATTCAAGCTTGAAATTCGTAGATGGTTACTGTTGAATTGAGGGAAAAATTCTGGGCTTACCTTGGGTGTTCTTGGTTGGGAAGAAGAGGCGAAAAATCCATAATTTTCTGGGTCGAAGGGGGCGCGCCGCGACTTGGGCAGGGGGCGTCGCGGCGCGTGTGGCCCTATGGCCTGGGATGCTCTCTGACTTGGGGGCACGCCGCGACTTGCTAGGCCAAGTCGTGACCCACCTCCCCTTTGGCATGAGAGCTTGCTCTCTGACTTGGGGCAAGTCGCGACCTGCCTGGGTAGTTTGATCTTGGAGGTAATTCGAGTGTTGTTAGGACTCGGGGATTGGAACCTAGGGGCTCAGGACAATCTCTACTACCCGACTTAGTAGAAATTGAGGTCCCGGAGACTGGTTTTGTTCCCTAAGTACTTTAATTCTGATTGGAAGTTGATAGAATTCATTGACTATTGTGACTAGGTTTGTCGCCAAGGCTTGAGGCTAAGGAACGTGCTCGAAACCAGTTCATCTTCTCCGCTTAGAATCAAAGGCAAGAAAACTGCACCCAGTTGTGTGGTTATGTTGGGACTAAGAGTTCCCTATACTTGTATGTGATGTTGTATGATGGTATTATGCCATGTGAGTATGAAATAAATGGTCTAAGAGTGCCGGAATCAATATTGGCGCACAAGGATTCGGCTCGGCCACTAGTAGCTGAGGTTAATTAAATAATCACTGAGCTTGGCCTAAGCGAGCCAGAGTTAGTGGGTTGAACACTGGGCTCGACCTAAGTGAGCCGAAGACAGTGACTTAAACAGAGAGTGTGACCTAAGGGCGTCGACCCTGTATATTGTATGATATGTTTACTGTGGTTAATTTGATGAATATGACGTATTGAATACTTGGATAATAGATTGTTGATCTGTCATCTGTTATCACTGATTATGTGAATGCTTTGAACTACTGAGTATTTAGTGATGTTTTATGAATTATTGATTATCATTATTTGTTATGCTGTGATATTATGGTTTTCTTGCTGGGCCTCGGCACACGGGTGCTACATGGTGCAGGTAAAGGCAAATGTATGATGGATCAATCATGAGTTGGAGAGCTCTAGGGGCGAGGTGTACATTGTCAGTTGCTCGGCCACCCCGGTCGAGGGTTTGTACAGGGACGGAAACCTGAAATGTGTATTTTTCCATTAGAGTGGTCTCGATTGTTCATAAAATTTGGAAATTTTGTAAATATGTTCTTTAAACCCTACTTTTGGGATCCCATGTACTAAACGTTTATTTTAATGAAAATTATCCGTTTATGACCAAAATCTTTTAAACTTAACCTGTTTATGACTTTAGGTTCATATTCTTATTTAAATGACTTGGTTAGCAAGTCTTGCACTATTTTAAACACACAATGTAACGGTCTTGGTTATCCAGGGCGTTACAGATTCCCACCATGTCTGAATGTGACCAAGTGAATACATCCTGGTATTCTTTTAAGAAGCAGATTAATTGTTATTTCGCTTCTTCAGAAAGATTCTTACCTACCTTTACTATCTTTGTGGGGTCTTCGAGCTTGACCTCCTCTAGCTCTTCTAAAGGTTCAAGGTCAGCCCTTTCTTCTATTCTGGGGTCGATCTCTTCATTTATCTCGACAATCGTCCCATCCTTGTTCTGAATAATTACAAGTGCCTATGCACTTGTTTACTTCTTTCCCCTAACGGAGATGCTATATCATTCCCTCCCCGCCAGCTGGTCCCCTTTCAATGTCCCGATGCCACTAGAAATCGGGAACTTGATGGTCAGGTGCCTAATAGATGATGTGACAGTCATAATCCCGTGATCTGTAAGGGGAAAGACTAGGTAAAGCTTTGCAATCCCACACCGCCTAGGAAGGTCAAGTGTGATGATTCTAAGACTGTGTAGGTATGGGACTACATAGCCGAAGATGACTTAAATGGATTGACGGGTACTACCTATATCAACAAGATGCATATTATTTTCGGTAGCCCATCACTTGAGAACTCCAAAGTTAAGCGTGCTTGACCTGGAGTAATCTTAAGATGGGTGACCTCTTGGGAAGTTTTCCTAGGAAGCGTGCGAGTGAGGACAAAGCACGCTGGAAAGACTCATGTTGGTTTGTAAGGCTAGTCGTCATTCCAAAAAGAAGCCATAGTGACGTGAGGCATTACAAATGGTATCAGAGCCTTGACCCAGCCGGAAATGTGGCCGACGGGGACACCAGGCCCGTAAGGGGGGTGATTATGACAGTCAGAATCCCGTGATCTGTAAGGGGAAAGACCGGGTAAAGCTGTGCAATCCCACACCGCCTAGGGAAGGTCAAGTGTGATGATTCTAAGACTGTGTAGGTATGGGACTAGACAATTGAAGAGGGCTTAAATGGATTGATGGGTACTACCTATATCAACAAGACGCATCTTCTTTTTGGTAGCCCATCACTTGAGAACTCTAAAGTTAAGCGTGCTTGACCTGGAGTAATCTCAAGATGCGTGACCTCCTAGGAAGTTTTCCCAGAAAGCGTGCGAGTGAGGACAAAGCACGCTGGAAATACTTGTGTTGGTTTGTAGGGCCAGTCGTCATTCCAGAAAGTAGTCATAGTGACGTGAGGCATGAAATATGACACTTCCCCAAGCCCAACTAGGGCGGGTCTCTCAAGCAGTACATTGTAGGTCGATGGGAGGTCCACCACAACAAATTCCATCATCTTGGTTACAAAGACTGGATAGTCTCCCAAGGTCACAGAGAGTTCAACGGATCCCACACATGCATCCCTTCTCCTGAAAAACCGTACAGTGTGGTTGCACATGCTTTTAGGTCGCGAAGCGCGAGTCCTATCTTTTCTAGAGTTGCTTTATAAAGGATATTCACCCAGATCCCGTTATCAATTAGGACTTGACATGCCCTTTTGTTTGCGAGCTGGAGGGTTATGACCAGGGGTCATTATGGGGAAACTGGACGTGTGATGCATCCTCTTCAATAAAGGTTATGGGTTGAGTCTCAACCCTTTGTTGTTTCAGAGCTCGTGGTTTGGGTACGTAGGGAGAACCTTCGTCTGTCTTTAGCTTATTTACATATCTCTTTTGGGCATTCCTACCCAATCCTGCGATATGAGGTCCCCCCAAGATGGTTATTACATCATCTCCATCAATCAAAGGGGGTCGCTCATTCTCTCGAGCTTGAGAGTTATTGTTTTGGGTAAGTGGTGCAGTTGTTGTCCTTTGGCTTGTGGAAGCTTGATTAAGATTTCGGTTTCTAATGCACTGTTCGAAATAACCCCTCGAGATCAAACCTTTGATCTCGTCTTTCAACTATCAACACTCATCGATTGTATGTCTGATATCTCGGTGAAATCTACAATATTTATTCGAATCTCTCTTTGTGTAATGCCCTGGATAGCCAAGACTGCTACATTGTGTACTTATAAAGATGCAGGACTTGCTAAAGTCATTTAGTTAAAAACGTGTCACTAAACCATAAATGTGTTAGGGTTAAAATGGTTTTGGTCTCAAAAGGTACATTTCATATAATTAAACAGATTTATACATGGGATCCCAAAAGTAACAGTGTTTAAAAGTCGGTTTACAAAATTTCTAAAATACAGACAACCATCAGCCACTCTAAGGCAAAACAGACGTTTATAGCTCTTCTGTTTCTGTTATCCTCACAACTGTGGCGACTGAGCAGTTGATCATGTACATTCCGCTCACAGAGCTCTCCAAGTCAGGGTTGGTCAGGTTTGCCCTTGCCTTTACCTGCGCCACGTAGCACCCGTGAGCCAAGGCCCAGCAAGAAAACATAATATACATCACAACAACAATAACAAATGAATAATCCTTTAAGCATGATCAAACACTTAACATCCCACATTAATCACATAACATGTAATCAGAGACAACGATGTAACTAATCACTAATATCATACAAGTCACATGATAATTAGGGCCGACAACTTAGGTCGCACCCTCTGTTTACCCCACTGACTCCAGCCCGCTTAAACCGAGCTCAGTGCATAATAAGCTGTCCTCGGCTACCAGTGGCCGAGCCGTGACCTGTGCACTAGTGTAAACTTTAGCACTCTTAGGCCGTTGGTTTACTGCTTACATGGCATAATACCATCCTTTCAAAGCATACATAATAGGGAACCCTTAGTCCCATTACAAATCAACAACCGGGTGCAATCTTCTTACCTTTGGCTTCCACGAGTACTGACTACGAGCGATGCTCCTTGAGCACGATCCGATCCCCGAGCCTTAGCTTAGCACCTAGTCACAACCATGATAAAGGATAACCTCAACAATCTTTAAAGAGCTTCTAGACAAAGTTCTAGTCTTCAGAACATTGAACTCCACCAAGCATGGCAAAAGATTCAATCCTGAGCACCCTAGGATAAATTCCCAAGCCTAAAACCTCAAAATCCAAAAATCCTTTAAGGGTCGTGGCATTAGCCACCCATGCCGTGGCATGGCCCCAACCAGAGGCTCCCCCACGCCCAAAACCAGACACGGGCCGCAGCCCTACTCAGACCATGCCGCGGCCCGCCCTCCTTCCTCAGCATCCCTCATCTTCAAAGGGTCGCGGCTCACCAAGAACCATGCCACGGCCAGACCCCTTCGAACCCATAAAAACCTCCATTTTTGAATCTCAAACCTCACTCAAACCCATCCAAAAATATCCTAATTCCACAACTCAATCATCCCAACACTTCCCACATGATTCCAGCAACACAACCCAGCTAAAACATAGACTACAAACCCATCAAAAACCCACTTCAATCTCTGAAACTTATTAACTCAAGAACACTAAAACCAGCCATGGAAACACTAAAATTCAGCCATTAAACCATAAATTCGAGCTTACCTTCACTGCAGAATCAATCCCTTATGAAATTTCTAAGCTAACTTCCAAGATCCTAGTTTCAACTCAGTCTTCAAATTCAAAACCCAAAAACCTCTTAGAACACAACCAAAACCACAGAATTTCAACAACAAAAAGTGGGAATCAATCCTTACCTTAGTCCTGGTTGAATTCCTTTGCTAAAATTGAGCTAATCCCTAAAGACGCAAGCTTAAACCACTGAGCTTTCAGCTAAATTTCCTCTAAATTTCTGTGTTTTTCTTTGAGAGAGAAAGGGACAAAAAGGGAAAGGGTCGGTTTATTTTATTCTACTATTTTCTAAAGCTTCTTAAGTCTATACTTAAGCAATTAAGTTAATCCCAAAGCTAGGGGTACCGGAAACGTCCCTGAGAGAAAAATGGTAAAAATTCCCCAATATTCCAATCTAGACTTCCTAACCTCAAATATATCTCCAATTATTTATTTTCATAACCCGGTAATCTAAATAACTGTCCAATACCTGAAATACCCCTTGACTCGTCCAAAGTCAAATATTAAGCCCCGTTGTGACTTTCCCGCCATCTAGCTCCCTAGGATCGCCTCAAGTCAATTGCTGCAGATTTACCCACATAATAATGTGGTTCTCACAATGTAAAGCATATGACCACATTTACATTCATATAATCATACAAGCATGCTTATCATATAATCATGCATTAAATCAATAAATTCACACATAAACCAATTATGCCCTCCTGGCACACTAATCAAGGCCCTTAAGCCATATTAATGATTTTGGGTCGTTACACTTTGCTTTTTGGTTCCTCATGGGGTCAGGCGTCTGAATGGGACCTGGTTTTCATTAGCCAGGTAGATATTCTCCCGAGACTCATTGAGCTCGGTGTACACCTTGTATACGGAGAAATATCTGTCCCCTTTCTTCATCTTTCCTCCATCCGCCTCGGGGTTATTCCCTTCATTTTTCTTCCTTTTAGAAGGGTTATCCCCAGGGGGTTTCAAAGTTGAGGGGTCTGCCGAGGTCGAGGCAGAGTTTATGTTTGTCGCTATAATTACGGGCTGAGAGGCCATGTTCAGTGCTGACCTTGCCTTTTACATTGACAAACCTCTAGGCCCTTCGATTGAACTCGGTTAAAGACTTGATAGGTTTCCTTTGTAAGTCTTCCAAGAGGGGACTTCCTGGCATTACGCCTGCTCTAACTGCCATCAGATGACCACTATTGTAATGCCCTGAAATCCCTAATGCGGTTTAATGGCTGGATGAGTAGGCCGAGAGGACCATAATTGTTTAATTATGCCATTAAATGATTATATGCATGTTTATATGAATTATATTATAGTATGATGTTAAATGCATGCATGTGGGTCCACATTTGATTATTTGGGCATTTTGGTAATTTGGCATGTTGAGGGCATATTTGAGTATCTTGGTGCATACTGTGATTTATGGATGAGATCCCATTATTATGGGGATATATTCGAGCTATTCAGCATGAGACCGTCCTATGTTGTAAATTAGCGGTTTTGTCATAACGAGGTCGATTATTGGGATATTGGATAATGGGAATGGTTATTTGATGATTTATTGGGAGTTATTGAGATCAGGAGGAAATTCTGGGAGTTTTGACTATTTTTCCCTCAGGGGTGTTTTTGGGACCCTGAGCATTATGTTTTATTTGAGGTTACTTAAGCCTGAAGTAGTCTGTCAGAAGGAACTGTACGTTAAAAAAAATACTTTCTCTCTCTCCTGTTAACCTTTGTGACGTTCGTGGCAATTTCGAAGAAATATTTAGTTCTAGGAGTTAAAATCAAGCAAGGATCGAGGCATATCGATCCTAGGAAAGATTAGAAGCTTCATGACCGAAGGATTTAACGAGAAACAACCCAATTAATGGTAATTCAAGCTTTAAGTTTTGAGTTTTAGAGTTTCTAAGCTTTGATTTGGATTTTGTGTATCGATGAGTTTTTGATTCGTTTGAGCTTCGGGATTTGATGATTTTGGATCATTGGGAAGTTTGGGAAATTTGATTTTTGGATTTGGAGGTGTTTAGGTATGTTTTTGGAAGGTTTAAAATGGGAGAAAACGAAGTTATGGCAGGTTTTCCAGGTGGGGCCGCGACCCTGTTCTTGGGCGCCACGACCCAAGCTTGAAGGTGAAGACGGTGGGGTTTTGTGTGTGCTGGGGGCTAAGACACTAAGTAGAGGGCGCCACGGCACTTGCTCCTGGTGTGGCTGGGGGCCGCGGCTCAAGGTTCTGGGGTCGCGGCTCATGAAGGGTTTTGAGGCCAATTGGGTGTTTTGATCATGAGAACTTAGTTTTAGGCCTCGGGATCGTTCCTACTACTCGGATTAGTGGGATTCGATGTTCTGAAGGCTAGGTCTTGGTTCAGGAACCCTTTGTTATTCATTTTATTAATGGAATTCCATATTTGGTTATGACTAGGTGACCGCTAAAGGACTTAAAGGTTGATTGTTCTCAAGGGTCGTTCTTTTATTCATTCTTGCTCGAATCAGAGGTAAGAAAATTGCACCCTGTATATATGACATGCGTGATTGTGTTGAGGCATGTTGGTTATTAAATGTGGACATTGATTACATATTAAATTCTTAGCAAATCTTGCTTATTTGTGTATGGCATTGACTAGTCAGGGTGGCACTGGTCGCATATTACTGACCTGAGAGTCAGAAACGGCATAAGCGTCATGAACGCAGGGCTGATAAAAGATTAGATCTAATCGATATCATCGTTGAATGACTCTAGGAGCATTAATGCTAGATCGAACCTAAGGTTGATGAAAATTATAAGCGCTTGACTAGTCTAGGACTAGTTACTCAGAGCCAGGGCCAAAGGCCTAGGTGACTGCTTGTCACATGGCTAGGAAGTGAAATCCCATGGTTGTGACTCTATGGTCATGCGGTAGGTTATATTGGTGACTATTTCATCGAGCACCTATCTTGATAAGCTAGTGAAAGGATCACTTATTTGTAAAGCTTAGGTGACCCTATCGTCACATGGCTAATGGGAACGGAACCCACTTTAGTGACTTTTCCAATTGTCACTCCTCTATTTTGGACTGAAAGCCTTGAATGATTATTATGATCATTGTTGATATTATATTCATGCAATATTGTGTTTTCTTGCTGGGCTGTGGCTCATGGATGTTATGTGGTGCAGGTAAAGGGAAAGAAAGGCTCACCCAACCTTGAGTGGAGAACTTAGGTGGTGCTGTGTACATATGCGACCGCTTGACCACCACAGCCAAGGAGTTCTCAGAGGAACTAGGGGGTTTGCCCTATTTTTGCCGCTTAGGTCGACGGGTTGTAAATTTAAACTGTAATGACCATTTTGAGTTGTAAATAACTTGTAAATGTTTGTTTTGATGGGCCCATGAACAATTTTATGTTTTAAATAAAATATATCATTTCCTTTTGATTGGTTTTCCACCTTACCCTATTAATGACACTTAGAAGTACGTTTTTAACCAAAGAACTCGGGTAGCGAGTTAAATTCACAGTTCAACGTTCACAGTAACTGTCCTGGGGTAACCGGGGCGTTACAACTATCGTCGACATCTCGAGCTTAAACCTCGTGAGGTAACTTTTTAGTGACTCATTTTGTTGTTGTTGGACGTTAATTAAGGTTGAGGCCTCGGGTCTAATGCCAACCATAGCCTTAAATTGTTTTTTAAAGTCCCTAGACAATTGATCCCAAGACGCGATTGAATGCCTTTTGAACTTCTCAAACCAGTTTTTTGCTGGTCCTGTAAGTGTGGCTGGAAATAACATACACCTGAGCTCGTAACCAACATTGCTGGCTCGCATAATGGTGTTGAACGTGCTTAGATGGCTATAGGGATCTGAGTTTCCGTCAAATGGCGGGACATGAGGTATTCTGAATCCCTGAGGGAATGGAGTGTTGGAGATATATGGGGCAAAAGGCTCAAGCTCTTCATCGAAATCTTCATCCTTGTCCCTGCTACGTTTGTTTTGTAAGAGCCTGAATGCTCTCTCCAATTGTTCAATCATTTCTTGGACTAAATCCACTGGAGGTCCAGCCTGGATCTGAGGGGCACTACTACAAAACTGGGCTTTCTCGATGTAGAGTCCAAGAACTTTACTTAGCTAGTTAGATAGTAGTAATAATATTAATAGCTAGTAGTAGTTATAGTATGTTTATTACTGTGGATTTTGGTTCAAGCCGGGACTTAGTTGGACACTCGTAGTAACACTTGTAGATTTTATAAGTTTAACCTATAGTTTAAGAATATTAATTATAGCCTAAGGTTTTATTAATATGACTGATTATGAAGATGATAATTATTATACTATAAGGTTTAGATAGACCCAATAAGATAATGACATTTGTCATGTGCATGTTTAATGTGAAATTAAGTATTTTTGAGGAATAGTTTATTAAGAGTAATATTTGAAAATCCCAGAGTCTGCCAGCAGCTTTGAAATTGTTATAGGACTCAGTCAAAGTTGTTTACTTAATTCAAATTAGGCTGAAAAAGTGTAATTACGTGTATAATATTTTAGCGTATGCCAATATATCGCAGCTCTAGGGGGTGATATATCGCCACACGGGGATACGAAAAACACGTAACTTTGCATGACCATTTCGACGAGCCTCGGGAATATGAGCCCAGGCGATATATCGCCTATGGTAGGTGATATATCGGCTCCAGGGCTGCATTTTCAAATGATTTTGAAATCGAGCTCATTTTATTCCATAAACCTCTTGATAAGCCAAAATCTTTTTGACCGAGTCTTCAGCCTCTGCTGAACGATTATTCAAATTTTTTTCAATTAAAAAGCCATTATTTTTATTCAAGCTAAATGAAGATCTTTTCATTCTTGAACTCTATAAATAGGACCCAGTACCCAGCCATTTCTTTCATTCTTCAAACTGAGTTCAGAGCCTTCAAGCTGCTAGGTTTACTTTAGAGTGTTAAACACTTGGGTTGGGGTTATAAGATTTATCATTCTAAGCTTATTAAACACTTGGGAAGTAAGGTTCATAGTGTGTTTTTTGCTATCGAGGTGTAGTTCGGGTATAACAATTTCAAAGGTATTCATATTCTTAGTTCCTTTCTATATTGTTTCATTAGTTCTTATAGTTTTTCTCTACTCAAATCCTAACTCAGTATTCTTTATTCTTGGTTAGACATCTAAGTTCTTTGAACTTAAGGTTCTTGTTGGTAAGTATCTTCTCGATGGTTTAGTTCATGCTTTTCATCTTTTTCTTTTAAAATACTCACCTTTCTCAATTATAGTTTTTAGGAGTGTTCCAAAATCTCGTCCTTGTTCTCACATCTCGGTATTTTGTAAGGAAAATAGGATAGTTCTTATGTGATATGTGCTATGTTTATATAATATGTTATGATTATGCTATAGTATGATTTTATGTGTTATGATATATGTATGTTTTGGGGATTATAGTTGTTATATAACAAACCATAACATTTTTATGTTTTGGGCTTATAGTTGCTATATAGCAAACCCTAACACTTTTATGTTTTTGGGGCTTATAGTTGCTTAACTAGTAAACCTCATTGTAGTTTGAGGCTTATAGTTGCTTAGTTAGCAAATCCCAATAGTCACCATGTACATAGGTTAGAATTATGATATATGTTATAGAATATGTTATATGTTTATAGTTTATAGTTTATGTATATGATTATGTTTCATGGTTGTAGTAGATTTTCCTTGATGGACATTAGGCTCATTCCTTTACGTTTTATATGTGCAGGAAAATAGTATGGCGGCGGGAAGATTCTTGACAGCTTGGGATTGTGTATTGAGGGAGAATGGAATCGGTGGACTGCGCGAACGATTCGAGGATGAAGTTGTTTAAGTCTTTTAATTATGATTTCTATGTATTTCCGCACTTAATATTGTAACCATTTTATTTAAGATTTAAGTTATGCTCTGTTTTATTTTCAAAACAATGGGTTCCCATATCCTAACCGAATTTTTATGTATTTAACTTTTGCCTTACAATTTTTAATAAAGTTATGACTATTTTGTATGTAAGTTTTCCTAAGAATAGTGTCTATGTATAGTAGTGATTAATGATCCAAAGTCTAGAATAAGTTAGGTCATTACAGTTGGTATCAGAGCAACTTTATTAATCTTTACTATTATTATTAAAGTCCAGTGAAAGTTTTATTAAAAAACTTATGACCATTTACATATCATTTTCAGGCAACTTCAAAAAATATTATTAGGCGTTTTATTTATTTATAACAGCAATATTATTGGCTATTAATTATGAAGCACCTAGGGTGCCAATTGATGCTTTCCTGTGTATACTCAGAGTTGGATGGGTCAATTCCTTGAATTGTTTCTTGGTATAATACTACTTCTATATATGACAATAAACTATTATATTATAAAATAAAGTGTTTACTAATAAGAATAAAATAGATGTTGTCTCTTTGGCAACAATTTATACTAATAAAATTAAATTTGGGCTACTTTGATTTTTTATTGGAGTTAGTCTAAAGTGTCTTGAATGATGTTGGGATAATAAGGCATCGACTGTTTAATGTGCTTATGATTGCAGAGAAAATGGAATTAAATGAGTTGTAGAGTTAAGCATTTTTGTTGAAGCATATTTTTATTGGAATTAAATATGTGTACTATTGTAATTAAGTTATTTTTTGTGATTCATTTTTTACATTCATTGATTTTGGTATATATATTTCTATATATAAATACATTTTTGTTGGATATCTCTTTATAGTATTATTATGGTTAATTATATTTATGGTATTCATTTTTTTTTATATTTTAATTTACAACATCATTGGTCTCCCAACCGTCTCAAACCTTGTCGCTATTCTTACAATGTCAGTTTTTGTTTAATAATCTCTAAGAGGGATTAATCAACTAATTTTACATATTTTTATTGTTGATTCTCTCATTCATTCGTTAATATATTATGGTAAGATATACTATTTAATTGTAATTTGAAGTCTTTAATTCATTGGTGCAAGGAATATCATATGACTGACTTTTAAGGTGGATGCTTAGATTTATTAGGAATAATGTTGAGAAAAGAAACATGATTGAGTTTGGAGCGACTTGGAGAAGAGAATTATGTTGTATTGTTTATTTTGAAGATTATGGATTTATAATATTATAATGACTTTTTTATTGAGAATTATTTAGTCTCATGGGGATTTGATGTATTATTTACATTTCAATTGTATGAATAAATGTTGTATGTATATGAATTTTTATTATGATAAATATAATTTTTTTTATAAGTTATGGTAATAATAATTAATTATGTGAGTAAATTTTTTATTTAAATTTATATCAAACTTCAATTGTTAAAAATATAATTAAATTTTTTTAAAAATATATATAAAAAAATTATTATTTATATATAGTAACTGTCGGCGTTTCTAGCAACGGCGACACCTAATAATTGTCGACGTTTCCTGTAACGGCGACACCTATTAACTGTCGGCATTGCCTGCAACAATGACACCTATTAACTGTAGGTGTAGCCAGCAATGGCGACACCTATTAACTGTCGGCGTAGCCAGCAACGACGACAGTGTTTAACTGTGGGCATAGCTACACCCTACGCCGGCATAGGCAAATACGACAGTTAGTCGATTGTCGTCATTGCTCAATAGCGATAGATAAAAACTGTCGGCAAAACCCATTTTGTAGCAGTGGGGGCTGGTAATTGTTAATAAAAACTCCAGCTCCCTGTCTCGGTACAAGGTTATACACTGGCAGTTTGTGGCCATTCAGATGGTCTCGCAGATCTGGGTTCGGGGGATTGTCTCGACCCCAATTTTGGTTTAAGTGTTCCCGCAGATCAGGGTGATTTCCTCGATTCCCTGCATGCCTCGGTTCCGTGTTGTAAATGTTCACGGGCCTAGTGTAATCCGAGCTTTCACTTACATAGCTCGTAGCTCGGTGATCACAAGGTGGGTCCCCTGCTGGCCTCCTTGTCCCAACAGTTTGCGATGTTGACATTTGGCTTCCCGTAGGCTGAGGAGTCCTGCGATCTCGGGTAGCTTCTCTTTCGTTCCCCTGTCCATGCCTAGCCCGTCGATTTCCATCTCGATGTGCAGGTCGTGGAACTTCCTGGACTGGCGAGGGGTGCCTTATTGGTGATGGTGGGTGTCTTATGGGAGATGGTGGTATTGCTGGGCCTAGATGGTCCTGAATTCGCCCGGTCAGGCTCCGGGTTGTTTTGCGCAGCATCAGGATTTGGGTTTCGAGCCACTAAGGGGGCTCAGTTATTTCCCATTCCTATTTGTACTTTTGCAGTCGGGTTGGTAGTACCCTCAGTCCTATTACTCCTTCGGGGCCTTGACTAAACAG